>NC_043975.1:48309621-48613251 GCF_902148855.1 Sphaeramia orbicularis
TGGTTTAAAACATACATGTACATACCTGCTTTTCTTTGTTTTACTAGTGGAAGGTTTGATTATGTTCTGTAGTCACTCCTTCTCCATGTGATCAAAACATGGGTCACACTAACCATGATACTTTCACTACCACTGAGAATCAGCACAAAAATCTGCAAAAGCTTTGTTGCAGCTACAGCTGGGCAACAAAACAATCATTATCAGAATATTTATTTGTCTTTTGTCTTGCTGGGTCTTTTCAGTCCCTTTTGTCTTTTACGCCGGCGCCTTGTGGTCATTTTTGTTTGTGCTTCATCAAACTCAGTGCTTTAGTCTTGCTGTGTCTTCTTTAATCTCATTGTTTTATTCACAACTTTCACTTTGTGCTTCGTCTTTTGCATTGCTTTCATCTTGTTGCATCATTTTTTTGTTGTGCTGTCATTTTCTGTTCTTGCATCTTTTCTGTTACTTTCGTCATGTCTGTTACATCACCTTCGCCTTGTTGTGTTTTCTTTGTAATTTTATTTCATTTTTTATATTTTCTTTTAACATATGGATTTTTAAACTTTCACTTCAGTCCAAAAATCAATATTGACCCGTGACTTTTTTTTTTGTCTCTATTGCCCAGCCATAGTTGTAACTGTCTGCTTATAGTTTCAGATCATTATCCCGTAATGTTACATATTGAAGGCCCTTTATGTAATCTGTAGACAATATACTCCTGACAGGCAGCAAGTATGTTAATATAAATCTGTATGCTGGTGCAGGAAATCAAACATCTATGGGGGGTTTACATTCATCACATGTTAAATCGTATTGTGCACAAGGGGCTTTTGCTTTCACTAAACAATATGATTATTGTCGACTGACTTGTCGCTAGGAAAACAGTCTTGTCTCTGTGAGCTACTGAAATGCATCAAGTGAGTTAAATTCCTTTTACCCAATCACAGACAAACATACAAACACACACACTGCTCAGCTCTCACATGTAATGCTTTCTCTGCCAGACAGATTAAATCATTAAAAAATGCAGATTTAGCTCCGACTGATCAAAAAAGTCCCTCGATCTAAAAAAATACAGAAGGATTAGCCTAGCGATAAAACTAACATCTTTCAGGACGTTAACCCTTTTTTGTTTCGTCTCAAAGAAGGCACACAAACTACCACAAAAGTATAGTCGTAATCTTCAAATGTGCAAAAAAGCTCAGTTTACATTGTTTCCTCAATAAAAGAAAGAAGAAAAGTGTCTTTCATTTTAGAGATTCGCTGCCTCACTCTCGAGTCCACAGGCATTACTGTCAAAAATAAAACACCTCTGTTTAGTCTGAATTGGCACTTATTTGACATGAGTGCAGACAAAAGGCCAGAGGCAGAGTCTATGCATGTGCAGCGTGGTGTGCACCTTTCACATGTGGTTGAATTTGCTGCACATCAGCAAAAGTTACTTCCACTTAGATGTGACTGTTCAAAGACGAGAGGATCTCCAGAGTTAGTGTGGATCCTTGGATCCCTTCAAGAACCGAGCAGCAGGCCGGACAAAAACAATGTGACACATGGGTTTAAGATTGAAAGCAGCGCTTCAAAGCTTCTCCCTCATGTTTCTGTACCGGCACACATTAACCTATTTTAATAACCGTAGGTGTTTTCGTGAAAGTTATCCAGCATTCGGAGGATCCTCTGGGACTGTGTGTGTCCTGGGTTATTCCGAGGTGGTGGTGGTGGTGGATGACGGTTTGGGTGCTCTGAGGGCCTGCGGGTTGACGATGACCTGGATGACAAAGTCTTTCTGGATTTTAGTGTCTTGTAGCCGTGTCTTGTCAGTGAGCAGCTTGCCAGAGAAGAACCAGCGCTGATGGGCGATGTCGATGTCCTCCTGAGCCTGTAGCTGCTTCTTCAGCTGCCCGATGGTGTCGGCCATGCTGGCGCTGAGGCGTAGGTCCTTACCCGTCGACAGTCGCACCTGCGGGGGAACACAGACGGCAGGAGCGAATGAACGACTGATGCCTGGAGCAACAGAAACTGCACCAACAACGACAAACCGTGACAGCAGCTTCACAGCCTCCAAGCAAGGACAAAGGACATGAAGTGACAGTCTACACACCACAACATGTTAAATATGACGTCAACACTGGTGATTAAGGCCAAGTTTAAAAAAAAAAAAGATTTTGTGATTCAAACCGATCTTCATAATCAATTAGGCAAATGCAGAAATCATTTTACATCTGCTGTTTCCTATTGATGAGTAATTAGTTACTTACCTCTGCACTGAAGACGACACAGTTTTGGGGATCAAAACATAACATATTTTTTTAATAATACACCAGCGTAGAGGGTCCCATCCACAATTTCAAACATTCTTTATCTTTCCAGGCAGAATTCCCCCCAGTTAAAAACAAAACTGACTGACGCTCTTGTGAATTGGAAGTGATCTGTGACTTGAAAATTAGAGATGACCTTAATGCGATAATAGTGATAATGGGCATAAAGACAGAAAATATTACAATCTGTGTGTTAAATATGGAAACAGCTCAATGCACCAAGCAGTGTTTAAAAAGCCCACTCTGATGCTGACAGGTCAGTTTGGCCTCACATCTAAAATGCTCCCCCCCATCATTAAAAACAGGTGTAAGTAGGTTAATTCTCCTGTCAGTGCCCCTGACTATGATACTGATAAAGTTCTAGAGTTCGTCCAAAGCACCTTCAGTGACAGCTCACTGCTCATAATGTGTTCATGCTAATTGCTAATGCTAGGTGCTGAGTATTAGTGGTAAAATTCTGAAATGTAATTTTCCCAATGGGGAATTAAAACTGTCATATTGATATTTTTCTGAACTACACGATTGATTTGGCAAAAAAGACCGCAATTGTGTGTTTTTAGCACACTCCGCATTGGTTGATTGGTTACAGTCACTATTGACATGTTTACATATATCTAGATTAGACCTAAATACAGACTAACAAATGCATGTGTGTGGACATTACAACTTTATAAAACCAACAAACCTAATGTTGGCCTAGGACTTTTGCACAGTATTGTATGTCTGATATAGTGTCTAATATTATATTCATATTACGCCCCATCATTCACTTTGTTGTGTTACAAATCAGACTCTTTGCAGTAACATTTGTGATCATTTTTTCAACACTTGGGATTCTTTTATATATACATATTATTTTATATGTAGGATGGGGTGTTTTGTTTACATGTCATATTTTATAGATTTATCCTATCAGCCTTATTTTGCTGCTATAGCTTATTTTTATATGAACATAAATGTATTTCAGGCTCTTACTCATTTTTATTTTCTGCAGCAAACCACACAGTTATATTGTTTGGTTTGATAATACTCTAATTGTAGTGTTTTCTATGAACCTCTTTTGTATTTTAAACTTCAGTATCTCATATTTTATTTCATGTTTAATTTGATTGCACCAACCATAAAAAAGTTTACTTTTCTTCATCCATGTAATCATAACTACATTGATCTACAAATTTTTATTTATTTATTTATTTTTAAGAAATTTTCTTCTTCGGAGATGAAATGTGCTAAAAGTTACATATTTAATAAGATTAACTGGAAAACAAATGAGCAAAGTGCTGGTTTGCTGATCTCTTGAAGGTATATGATAAAGTGTTATTACACATATATATATTGGTTTATGTCCATTTATCCAATATATTTATAAATCTTCAAACAGATTGAACCTGTAAAGTGAACGTATTGTCAAGTGCAGACAGTGTTTTGAAGTAGATCTGGTAGCTCTGACACTAATATTCCTTTGGAGTTAAAGCCATTCTGTTGTTAATTCCCGAATTTCACATTTTGACCCAAGACTGTATCTTGGAAACTTCAGCCAACCAGCATTTTTGACTTGGTTTTTCTTTATCATTGACTCACACATGGTAAAATTTTACCACTTTTATTCTGGAAGCATTTTACTTGTAGATCAGTGTTATAGTAGAAGGAGTATCTTTCGTTTTGCCTGTCTGTCTCTGTGTGGGAAGTAACTATTTAGCATTAATTTACAAGCCCTTGTGTGTAAATCTTGTGTTATTTATAGTGGGAAGAACTGGGGGTGGGGGGTGTGTGGGTGGGGGTCGCACCTCCACCAGCTTGACTCCTACTATGTCCAGAATTCCAGTCACTTTGGAAGACAATGCACTGAGCCTATGCAAATCTGTTCAGTCTGAGTTGTGTAGTGGTGGGTGGGGTGGGTGGGGGTGGAGGTCTCAAACCCGTCCCTCTGGGTAGAATCTCCATCTTATTTGTGATCATTTCAATTTCATAAGGTTAACTCAGCCCTGCCTGTGTTTACTGTTCTGCCTGTTATTCCCCGTGAACTTTATCCTGATCATGATCATATGGTGACACAGGAAATGTCATCATCTACTGAATGTTGGGATGAGATGGTTGTACAGCGCTGATTTTGGAGAATAAAACAACAGGGAAGAACAAACAACATGTAACAAGTAACAAGTGTCCCGTAGAAATGTTTGTGTGTTGTCTTTCACGCTGGCTGGTATAGGTGAATTATTTACAAGGACTGAGCTGCTGGTGAAATAAGAAACAACACTGGTAGACTATAGTACCTTGAGCTGGAATTCCTTTTTGGGTGCTACAGGGGGCTCGGGACTGTCACTGGGGTCTTCGTCACTCCGCTCTGAGATGAGATTGACGGGTGGAGCCAGGCAGTAGACGGGCAGCTGGTAGCGGTTCCCCAGTTCATCATAGCATTCAGTTAGAGTACCTTTTAAAAAAAAAAGGGTGGAAGGATAATGATTTGAGGGTTTTATTTTTACAGGGTTCCTACAGGTTTCATTCATTCATTCATCATCTGAACCTGCTTTATCCTAACTAGGGTCGCTGGAACCTATCCCAGGTACTTAAGGCGGGTTACACCCAGGACGAGTCACCAGTTCATTGCAGGGCTGACACAGAAACAAATAACCAATCACTCTCACATTCACACCTATGGGTAAATTAGATGAATCAATTAACCTATCAGCGCAAGTCTTTGGATGGTGGGAGGAGCCAGAGTATCCGCAGAGAACCCATGCAGACTCAGGGAGAACATGCAAACTCCACACAGAGAGGTCCTACCCATCGACTGGTGTTGGAATCGAACCCAAGACCTTATCACAGTGAGGTATGAGTCCTACAGGTTTTAACAAGTTCAATGATTTAGTAAAATGTGTTTATTTACTCCAACACCTTGATTCTAATTCTTCCGAGTTGAACTGATTCTTGCACAAGGCCCAGTGAACTTCTAACACGTTCCCCTCCACTCGTGTCAACCAGGTCCGGAATGATCTGTTTTGCAACCAGGCATTATTAAATTTACACTTCCCCATGCTTACGTTTTGCTTCTGTGATCATTTCTCATCAGGGGCTGCAAAGTTAGTGATAATTGCTTCCTATTTTCAATATAAATTGTCGGGTTGGAACGGGTGGAACTGAACAGACTACAGTTACTTCCTTTGCTGCTTGGACATTTAACAGACACATTTAAACACAATAGAGTGAACAACTTTATGGCAACACAACAAAAGACCTACCATATCAAATTTAATACCTTTTAAAGAGTTTTTTTAAAGTATTAAATGCAGATTTGTAAATTCAAGACTTTAAAGACTTTTTAAGACCCCACGGGAATCCTCTGTACTATATGTCCCAAAAAAATATTCAATCGGACTTTCTGCAATGATGACTTTAAAAAATGCAATTTCAGGGCATGAAACTAACTTATTACCTACATCAGGGGTGTCCAAACTTTTTTTAAAGAGGGCCAGATCTGATAATGTGGACATTGCCAGGGGCCAGTGGTCCCTTCGGACATTTTTTAAACAGTAAAAATTACATATAAAAGCGATAATTTTAAAAACAACTTTATTTTCATTGTCAAAATATCATTTTTTTTAAATGGCAATGTAACCAAATCTAAGCCACTCAGGTGTGAACAAATTAAAAAAAAATAAATAAAATTCTGCCTTCCTTTCACATATGGAGTCAGATAACATAGAACAAACCGTGTGGAGTATCTTAAACGTCCAAGAAGTTGATAAAAATCTTAACCCCACATTCATTTTAAACATGACTTATATGAGTAATCATTACTCATATATTACTCAGTAATGCAAAGTCTGTTAACATTTAAGATGAAAACATATGACTCTTACTCTTGTCTTTCACAAAATCATTCAGAGAGTAATATTTTGTGTCACATCTACAAGTACATAACACCAGCAATTATAGGCAACTAACCTGGCAACTTGGTAGCATGCCCTGGTGGTGAATTCATTTAACTCACTGGTTCACATGAAGAGTCACTGTTGTGAGTTTAAAGCAGCTTGAATTTGCTTCACTTTTTCGGAGCGCTCACTCCCTGCTAGCTTGTTGTATGCGTTAGCATGTTTTGTCTGCTCGTGTCTCTTTACGTTGAATTCCTTAAACAAGACAACAGTCTCTTGACAAATTAGGGAAACACAATCACCTCGATTTTCAGTGAAAAAAAATTGTAATTCCCATCTCTCCTGGAAGCGGCGGCCCTCACTGTCAACTTCCGTTTTTTTTATTTACAGGCGCCATGGTTAGAAATTAGCGAAAAAGGTTCACGGCAAAGTCACAGATCCAGATAGAGTTAGAGTGGTGCTGCCACCATGAGGTGAAAGGAGGAACTGCATTTTGAACCTTTTATGATTCATGTACTCGGTTCAACAGTCCAAGCGGGCCATAAATAATACATTATAAAACCCAAGCTGTGGGCCGTATAAAATCTGACCGCGGGCCGTGATTGGCCCCCGGGCCGGACTTTGGACATGCCTGACCTACATCTTGCAGAAAACCCCCTTCAATTTGCTTCAGCGGTTACGGAGAAATGGGGATCTTTGTAAAGCATGTCAGACATCCCTTCCCTCCAAGTTTTGTAAGGAGACACGTTGTCCATTGTATTCACGCCTTACAAATACGAAGTTGTTCAGTGTGTTCTTGCACAAAAATATCTATTTTGAAAAAGTGACTGCCTATTTCTTTTCATTTTCGACTAATGAAATCAATAATGAATTACATCAAAAAGGAAACAGATTTCTGAGTTCTGCAAATGTTGGTAAGGTGCGAAAATGAATGATTGAAGAAAGATATTAAGTCATCAAACATCTTTCAACAACAAACCCCACACGAGTACACACCATTGATATAATGTTAGGCTTATGCACAGAATTTCAATTCATTTGTTTGTTGCCCTGTCAGTTGTGAGCTAAATATTTTCATTCATATGGAAGCCAAGAGCATCCAAGTGACAAACTTAGAACAAATGAACCCACGACATGCTTTACAAAGATCCACAGTTCTCGGTGACCCCTGAACCAAATTAAATGGGGTTTTCTGCAAGATGTAGGTAACAAGTTACAGTTTCATACCCTGAAATAGCATTTAGATTGTTTAATTATGGAGAGTCACATGGTACACCCGCCCAAGATGGCCGCTTAGGGAGAAACGGAGCTTGCCTTTCCCCAAATCCCCCTAAAAATTTTAATTTAAGTCATTGTACGGACTGTACCTGGTATTCGGACACTTCTGGGAGGTGGCATGAGTCAGAAAAACCACTACTCTACTTCTAATCAGCCTCTAAATGCCGGTGGAAAACTAGCGCAGGACCCCCAGCTAAAAATAGTCAAAAATGGCGGAGACGCCTGTTACATCTGTGAGTCCTCCCAAAGAGTGTGTGGTGGCTGAGCTGACCAGCATTCGATCTATCCTGGAGATCCTGGCTAAAGACATGAACGTGGTGAAAAACAGAGTCGACTCTTTGAATACAACTGTTAACAATCTCAGCGGCAGGATCACGGAAGCTGAAGAGAGGATCTCCCCTTTAGAAGACGAAGGAGCTAAGGCTAACCCAATCCTGAAAAACTTAGTGAAACAGAACCAGCAGCTGTGGGAAAAAGTGGTTGCATTGGAGGGATTTTCCCGACGCCAGAATATCAGAATCATCAGTATCAGAGAGGGAGTGGAGGGTCGGGATTTGGAAGGATCTTTTAATGTTGAATGAGGCGCTGGACATTGAAGTAGATTGTTTAATTATTTTGAAAGTTACCAATGCAGAAAGTCCGATTGTAAATTTTTTTGGGACATACGGTATTCTCATTCTTCTTCTAATTAGTGCAGTGTCATTTGTCGTCCTCACCATGTGGCAGTGTGATACTGGCTCCGTCCACTATGGCCTGGGCCAACTCGTGGTCGTTACACTCCAGGGCCACGGCTGCAGCTTTCAGGGCATCCCAGATCTCCTTACGGCCCTCGAAGGCCGGCGCCGTGTCCCAGAACTCGTCGCGCTTGCTCCGTAGCTGTCCCTCCGTCATCGGGTAGTCGCTTTTCCACTTGGGACGGTCTTTCTTCAGAGGCTCATTACGCCCTTTGGAAAAGAAAGAACAGAAAGCAATGAATATAATGGGTTGTTTCTGAGCCTCGGAAAGTTGACCCATGTGGCACTTTGACGAAGCCTGAGGAAAATTAGTTCATTAAACTCTAGAATATTAACCCATAAAGACCCTGTGCTACTTTTGTCACAGTTCCCAAATTATTTTTTTCTCTCCGTAACCTTTTTTAAGTAATTTATCACCAGTTATTATAATGTCCTCTGTATTTTGTGCTTTTTTTTTGTAAAAATCAGATATTTTCCTGCATTTAATCTACTGTTCATAAAAGCTCAGGTTAAAGTTTATTTATTATTTGTTTATTATAACAGAAACAGACAAGACTGAAGAAAAAGTGACTATTAACAAAGATATCAATAATTGAACATAAAAACAACTGTCTCCATCCACTGTCATTGATTCCATTCTATGGGTTTTACTGGTAAATCAATACTGTGGAAGATGATGGTGTTGCCACATTCACTACGGAGCCTATGAACATCCAAATGGGTCATATCTGATGGCCGTGAAAAGGTGACAAACTGCATTTTACACCAATTACCTCAACGTACTGATTGGTTTAGTGGTTCAACAGTAATGAAACATTTTAGATCAGTAGATGATTTCGGTTGTCAGTGGCTGTTTGGGTCTTTGAGGGTTAACATGGGGTAGGGTTTTGATCTTTTCAGTGTAATGACAGATGTACTGCTACATATTTAAACACAAGAAAGTAAGATAAATTAACATGAATGCTCCATATGAGTATTGGTTTCCACATTTTTTAACGGGTACTTGTAATGCAATGTTTCGTTTGTGGTAATTTCAGAAGTCTAGAAGACACATGAATGTACCATCAATTCTCTATACGTGTATATTTGTGGTAAACTCTGACACAGACAGCAGCAAAAACATACTATACAGCCCCTTGGTTTTTGAACTGCTATATTTGGATACAAGGGCTAAGCTGCAGGAGTGTGAGGGACGATGCGTGAGCTAATGCTAATAATAATGGATTGGATTTATATAGCACTTTTCTAGGTACTCAAAGGACTTTACACTGAATCCATTATCCATTCAGTCCACAGTCACACACTGGTAGTGGTAAGCTACATCTGTAGACTGCTAATGCTAATGCTGCTAAATGCCAGACCGATGGGAACATGGCTACCGACGGCCTTTCTAACCATTACCAAATTTATTCACATTCATACACCAGTGTGAGTGACACTGGAGGCAAGGTGGGTGAAGTGTTTTGCCCAAGGACACAATGACAATGACTGGGACAGACCAGGATTTGAACCACCAACCCTCTGCTTATTGGACAATCTGCTCTACCTCCTGATCACAGCTGCCCACTTGAAGGTCCTGAATGCTAGCTTACCAACACAAGAAAACAGTCTATAGTTCTGTTGGTGCAACAACACTGAGCAAAAATATAAATGCACCATGTGACACTAACTTTTTAATAGCAATAAGTGTTGCACAATATATTAAATCGTGCACAGTTTATCTTGTTGATCAGTGTGGTACAGATTACTGTCCGTTAGAACATGATAGTGGCGTCTGGCATTCAGGGACATTCATGTGGACACGGTGGGAGCCAGTTGAAAGAAATCACACTTCCATATCTCATGTGACCACCATTGGTTTCCCATAGAGCAACACATCATCTTCTCATCAAGTTGACAGTATTGTCAATTGTGGCCCATGGAATGTTATTCCACTCCTCTTTGAGAGCCACACAGAGCTATGGGATATTATCTGGAACCATTCCCACATGATTTGCGACATCTCTGTGGCATGGTGACATCTGAGGAAATGTGACATTTTGAGGTGTCCTTTTATTGTCCCCAGTATAAGGAGGGCCTGAATACTGTTAACGCTGTTTGAGCAGCGTCTGGACCTGACACACCTGTGTTCAGGGTGGAATCACTAGACCACTGAGCAAGTACTCACTCACAGAGATGGACACAAAGTTTGTTTATAAGTTAAGAGAATTAACCATGTTTTACAATTGTAAGACTTCATGAGTTCATTTTGGGGTGCGTCTCGAGTTATACAGGGTGGGGAAGCAAAATTTACAATATTTTGAGGCAGGGATTGAAAGACAGTGTATGACCAATTAGTTTATTGAAAGTCATGAGAATTTATTTGCCACAAGAAAATGTACATAATAGAAAATGTTTTTATTCTATGTGTCCTCCTTCTTTCTCAATAACTGCCTTCACACGCTTCCTGAAACTTGCGCAAGTGTTCCTCAAATATTTGGATGACAACTTCTCCCATTCTTCTTTAATAGTATCTTTCAGAAAGTCGACATTGCTGTGTGATGTTCTATTGGTAGCATGTTCTAAAACGCCCCAAATAGCAGAATCCAGAGGGTTTAGATCTGGGCTAGAAGGCGGCCATAAACATGATTCCCAAAAATTGCTAAAGTTGGATTTGTTGCTGTTGTCAACAAGTGTTTTGGTGTTCTTGTGTAAGATTTTAACTTCACATCATATTTCACTGCATTTCTAACGGTCTTGTTGTCTACCTCAAGTTCAATTGCCATTTTTCTCATGGATTTGGTTGGATCCTTTGGGATTTTGGATTTGAGAGCTTTAATAAAAGCTTTGGTACGTTTTTTGTTGCTTCCTCCACTTCCAGACTTTCTGGTAATAGTTTTGCTCATAGTCATTCTCTTCTTTCCATTATAAACAGCCTTTATGGACACTCCAACTATTTTTGAAATGTCCTTTGGTGTGACGAGTGCATTCAGCAAATCACACACTCTTTGACGTTTGCTTTCCTGATTACTCATATGGGCAAAAGTTTCTGAAAAGGTATGGATAATAGTGTTAGGTATGATTATGACATCAATATATGTTTGGTTTCAAAACAACTGACGCAGTGCCTGCTGAGAAAAAACGACTAAATGTTCATTGTAAATTTTGCTTCCCCACCCTGTACAAATACTGGACACGGTGCGTTTATATTTTTGCTCAGTATAGTTAGCCATAACTACAGCACAGAGTGGTTCCACTCAGGTTGTCAAGCATATGTCAATCAAACCGTGATATACCAGAAATCAAAGCTATCTATGAGCCCTAAAATCTTATTAATGGAGGAATTGTGTAAAGATTGACCACACCATCACTTACTAAATGGTCCAAATAGGAAAAAATACATTGACAAAGTATTTTTAGAGAGAAGTTCAATGAATGTCTATGGGATTTTTGAAAACCAGAATCTAGTGGCCATCAATGGTAATTACATAACAGTTCTGTGCTGGCTTCACTTTGGAGTCATGGTCCTTACCCCTTAGACAAAAACGGAAACAGCACACTTCTTTAGAGACACTTGGCTACATTCCTACTTTGATACAAGTATATACCTGCCAACAGCCTTCCGATATTCACTTGCCAGACAATGCACAATTTACCTATACATGGCATTTTGCAGGTGTTGCATTTAGTTCTGCTCTATTAGATCCATTTATAGTGAGTAAAAATGTCCAGTGTCCAAGTGTATCTTTGGTGTATTCATTTTTTTTTTTTTTGTGCCATCCTATTTTGACATTGTTTCATCACACAGCCACACTCCGATTTTCCCACACAACATGTAAGTGGTTCACCTTGAGCCAGTCTCAATGTGAGCCAACTACATGACATGTGGGCAGGATGACCCCTAAATGCAGCTGAAGCGAAATGGGGAATGAATCAAGGTCTGAAACAAGACTAACAAAACATGTTTCAACAGACATGCCATTTTCCTGTCATTAAGTTTAAGCTCCTGAAAAAAACATCCAAGCAACAAAATGAGTGGTTTTCATGTCAAGTTTATCAGCTCTACCTAAAGTGAAAAAAGGTCACCACAGGCTTCCTGTGAACCTGCTGATTAGCAAACATGAAACTGAAAAATAAAAATGGAAACTGCCAAATCCTCCAACACTAACATGTGGACTTCAGACAACCTCTAGTGAAGAATGATAGACAAATGAATAACATGATGTCTCCACATAATGTATACATTTACCTATCATCTCGTTCTGCTCATAAACAGATCAGCCAGCGAACAGAAATGCTAGCTGTCACTAGAGACAGAAAACATCCCGCCCCGCTCTGCTATGTCATCTGAATCTAAAATTAGGAGCTCATTCAGAGTTTGCAATATGCATGAACCATGTGTGGCCTATATCTGTCTATGTAACTTTACCTGCTTTTCCCACCATACAATATTAACACAAAGCACACCTACACCACAAGGAGACTACTCTTCTTTGGTGCCTGAGGGTCTCAAACACAAAGATAGTAAAGTGAACATTTCTGGTCACCAATAAGCTTGAGAACACCTCAATTTTGCATCTACAAAAGCAGCCATGTTGTACTGCGCCAACAATTTTACATTTACAATTGGTTTGAGATGCAGATCAGTGAAGAGTGGACTGATGGACCGATGGAAAATAAAGAGTATAAAGGAGACAGTGTGCTGTGAAGAGGTTAGCCTTTCTTTCAAACAAATTATTTATAGTGCAGGAGGCTTAGGAGGAGAGGTGGTGTAGGGTTAGCACTTGGAGCAGATTGAATCCCAAGTAAAGCAAGGGGCTTCGTCATTACAACGATGTAGCAATGCAGGCTGGAACATGTAGAAGCTAATGCAGTCTTTCTCAACATGGAGCCTCAAAAGCAGATCATGGAAAATCTAAATATTTGTATTTTATGCTACTTTATACTTTTCTCCATTGAATTTCAAGGGGGAAAATTTTTGCTAGATTATATTCATTTGAAACTGAAAATGGTGTGTAAAAATCTTAGGCCAACGTTTGGTTTGTTGGCAAAGTTCTAATGACCACACATACGCATTTCTCAGTCTCTGTATTAAGAGCCAATCTGAATAAAGAATGTACAGCAGGAAAAATAAAAGTTTCAGGGGAAAAACAGCCTCTATAAACCAAAGTGGTCATCATTTCAACAATGCAAAAACAACAAACTGATAGGCGGCCTAAGACATTTGCACGGTACTGTATGTTCTTCCATAATAACATAAGATGGGTGTCAGCTGAATAGTCAGTCAAAAGTCAAAATGTTGCAGCAGTTCATAATGCATTTCTATACATTTGGGTCCTTGGGAGAGACTTTCTCCTTTAGGTCTTGTGATGAAAAGTTTGGGGACCAGTCACAGGTGGCTCTGACTCAGGACGTAGAGTGGGTCATCCAGAGGCGACGGTTCGAGTCCCGCTCTGTCCAAGTCATGTGCTGTTGTGTCCTCGGGCAAGACACTCCACCCACCTTGCCTCCGGCGCTACTCACACTGTTGTATGAATGTTCGTTAATGTTCGGTGGTGGTCGGAGGGGCGGTTTGAAGCCACATTTCCGTCAGCCTGTCCCAGGGCAGCTGTGGCTACAGATGGGGTTTACCACACACTAACGAGTGAATGTGTGAGTGAATGAATAATGGATCAATAATGCTTTGGGTGCCTTGAAAAACGCTCCAGAAATCCAGATGTAGATGAGTCCATCCATAATGCTTTATTGACAGCTATGATACAAATTGACTAGTGATCCCTTGGTGACAGTAAGGTCAGTGTTTTACAGTATATCCTCCATAAAACAGATAGTTGATTTACTAGTGCGATTTATTTTCCTGTATTTATGTGCAACACTCCCTTTATTCTGGAAAAGCCAAATCTGCATTGACTGGTCAGTTCCGTCCATGGAGCAACAACCGGTAACAACCCCGTAATGACCCATTACAAAGGCCCTGTTCAGACCTGGTCTTTACAGGTGTCCGCAGTGATCTGACGGCAAGTGGTCACCTTTAATACCAGGTGTGAAAACACTCAGGACACAATGAATTGGTCTGAGACACATATGACCACAGTTTTTCAGATGTGTGAAAATGAATGCATCCAGGGAAGGATTAAAAGACTCAGCTGGCGTCCTGTGTAATTGTGTAAGATTAACTTAGTGTAAGTGTTTTTGGTGTCATATTGAAGTGCATTAAAGGTGTCTGAGGAAATATATTAGGCTTTTACATGTGCTACTGTAGGTATATTGATGTGTCTGTGCAACAACATGTCAGAATTATGTTAACTCTTTAGGTGCCAGAGGGTTTTTTTTTTTTTAATATTCAATTTTGATATCAAGATTTCAAAAAGCTGTCCGTTTCATTCAGTTAATATTGCTCGTCGCAACATTACAACTTTAAAGGGTTAACACCTAAGTGAAATTGATGTTAAATCATTCTGAAAGTAACAAAAACTACCTAAATGAGGCAATTGGACCCCAGAGTACATTTACTTTTAACCTTTTTTGTTTGCTATTCATCATCTGCTCATGGTGCACTTAACACGGAGACATTTTTTTGCTCAAATTAATTTGGTTTTGATCATGTAATAGTTTGCTATACTATGTTGCAAATAAATGTTAATTTTAGATGACATTTAGTCTATATAATGTATATTATTATGGACGGAGGCAGAAAAGTCAGATTCAGATTACTGCACAAAGTGAGAATTTTATTTTCCTTGGTCAGGATATGTACAGTCAGTCCAGCTTGGATTTACAAGGCTGACAATTAATAAAGAACAAACAAGAACTCAAACTATGAATTATGAAAGAGCTGCAGCATCTGAAACTGACCACAGTGAACATTTGACAGATAAACAGAACCACAGTGCTGCAGTTTCAGCTTCAGTTTGTTATGTCTTTTATGTATTGCGATTGTCTCTCTAAACTCACCATATATTTTCTATTGGTAAATTTTTTTCTTCAATCAATTACTAGAGACCCCATGTGGGGTCCCAACTCCAAGGTTGAAAAACACTGGTCTAACATCATGTGAAATTATATCTTTATACTTGGTAAAGTCTACGTCCTCCATAAACTAATAGCAATAGAGTGTAAAGGGCTACAATATGTAAAAATGGATGCATCATTTTTGGTTAAATAACATAATAAATAACCCTCCAACTTTGACTTCAGCACCTGAGCCCTGCAGAATTCTGGGAAACTGCTGTGTTGTGTCAGTAACTTGTGTTCTGTTTTGTCAGCTGGAGAATCTGATATAGAACATGTACCAGAAGAACATCTATACAGCTGAATGAATGTAAAGAACCAATTTTGTATTTGAAGGGACTTTCCAACATTGTTTCACTGTAAACAGGAATGGAAGTGAAACAGGTGCCAGAGAAGGTCCATCATCCATCAGGAGGAGGAGGAGCAGGATGAGGAAGAAACGGAGACAGTCCAAACACAAAGCAGACGAGGTATTCCTGTCTGGCTCTTGTGTTATGTTACAATTGTCACTGTATTCCAACGCGTTATCATCTTTTCCATCAAAGTGGTCTGAGTGGAAAAATCTATTTGGAAATGTTGTCAGTAAAATATCTTGTAAAATATCTTTGGGTCAGTGTAAAAAAGCACCGGCCTTTTTTTTGTTCATTTTCTCACATTAAGCAGACTAGACGATTAGTGGATCATAAAAACAATCATTAGTTGCAGCCGCAATTTTATTTAAATAAGTCTGGCTTAGTGGATTCTGTCTGTGCATAAAAAAGTGAGCAGTTACAAAGGGAAGTGATTCAGACCAGACATGAAGCAATGCATTACAAACACATGAAGCAATATCAGGGTGTTTTCATCACGCTGGGGCCCATAAAAGCTGCTGCCATGTGATGATGAGACTGTTGTATTTAAAAGTGTTAACACGAGAAAAACAAAACAAAACCCAAAAAAAATGCCCCAAAAGACATCTGGAGCTTAGAGGCTTTTAAAGGATTACATAATCCTGGGAATATAAATGTTAGTGTATAATGTTGCTTTGGACCTGTAAAGACCTTTAATGGCTCTACTCATTCCCATGACATGAGGCAAGAAACACAGACTGTTTTTCTCTTCATGCTCACTTTTTTTCTTTGTGAGATCCTTTTTGTAAACCAGTGAACATAACCTGGACAAGATCAACACTTGATAAAGACAGGGAAGTGCAGCCAGTTATGCATTGTATCGCTGTATTACCTTAACACACATATACGAGCGTGCGTCTCCATAAACTCCAATGTGCAGACAAATATAAAGAAACACCGTCACATCTTATCAACATTACAGTGTACTGCTTTCTGCAAGTAAAGATAAAGAAGTCACAGACACAACATGTAGAATGTTTCTATGAAGACAAGCTTATCGGTGATTATTACAAGGTCGAACATTACATTATGTACTAGGAAAAAGTGAACCTACAGTGGACTGACAACAAGAGAATAGAAGTGCATGAACTACTTTAAGGCGTATTTCCTTAACAAAACTTGATTTTTCAGGCTAATGTCCATATGAGGTGTAAGTTGGTTTAATTTTTAATAACATGGTCTGTACTATCCTTTGGAAATATGAATAACAAAGCTGCCAAAACTTTTTTTTACTAAGCTACTGTTTGTTTTAAATGCCTACTAACCAATAGATTTGTAGTGTTAATGTCATTAACAGTCACTTTCAGTCAGAGTTTATTTCAATCTGTTCACAGAAATACCTTAGCATCTGTCTGCAACAAGGTGTTTAAATATAATCTGGATAATTTGCCGAAGTTAGTTTAATGTGCTCTTTTTCTGCTGCTGAGGAAATAACAACAAAGAAATGCTGTCCATGAGCTGGAGCTGTAATGATGTCATGGTGTTAGGATTAATCGCAATTTTAAACGTCACGGTTGATTAGTTGTCAAGGCTGCCAATAACTGTCTGATAAAGTTCATTAACTTTCATTTCCATAGAATTTGCGTTCGCTACCGTCATCAACACAGCTTCAGGCTACCGTTGTGCAACCCATTCACAACAATCTGGCTTAAACAAACATCCTGCCTCCTCAAATGAAAGTTAATGAAGTTTCAGGAGTTAGTAAAAAGGTAAATGAGTTTCAACAATAGCGGGAGATGCAGTAGAATTAGTAACGTGTAAAGTTGTAAAGACCTCATAGTGTATTAATGATGTCTTTTGAATATGCATCACTTTAAGACCTCCAGCAGGGATGAAATAACTTATTTTCCAATTCTTTGGTCACAGTTGGTCACAATGTTGATTTATTGTTTGTTATATTCTTTAAAAAAAATTTATAAAATGTATGAGCGCTGGAGAATATGATGCGTGCACACGGACGCATGGAGGAGAGGGACACACCAAGTTGGAAGCCAGCCAGAGTTTGAGATGCTGCGGAGCTAATTTTGTGGATTAATACCAGTGTGGATTAAACCTCTCCCATTGTCCAGTGGATTATTATCCTCCGTAGACCTACTGGACCAATGCGGGCCCATCCTGTGGTGGTGTTTGCACAGCGCCATGAGTAAAGCCTGCGACTACACTGCTACTGATATATGGCATGGGCTATTAGCGTGCGTAAAAACTTTGGGGACTAAAAAGGGGAAAAGTATTTGGGGGGTTTGAGCTGCTTAATGTTTCATGAGTAGTGTTAAATGAGTTAATGTTTTTGTTGGCTCTGCTATGTGGTTGCTTCATGATTTATTTGTGTTATTATTTTTTTTTTTTTGGCAGGGATGTGCTCAAGCATGGGGTGTGTGTGCTGGCTTCACCTGTGGACATTAAAAGCCAAACGCAGACTTATTTTGTCCTTTGCTTATTTCCCCTGCTAATGGTTAATCTGCCTGTGACCTTAAGTGTGCTGTAGCGTTGCTTTGGAAAAAATAAGTGAACTGTTACAAAGTTTCACTTTCATAGCACGGACCACACCCCCTCGTGTAAACCCCCGCAAAATAATTGTAGTAATTGTGAAACCGTGATTATTTCCCTGAGGATAACTGGAGCACCAAAATCTAATCATTACATCCCTACCATGAGCAATTAAATCCATGCGCTGCAAGTCTGGCTTCTGAACTCCGAAGCAGAGTAAGTCTGATTTATACAGATGCTTTAGAGGTTAAAGGTTAAGGTTCACTCACTCTGTTATCCCTGCAGTGAAATCTCTGCATTCCACCCATCCCAATACATACACACCAGTATCTAGCACTGGTTTGAGTGTAGGCACTTTGCACATTAGGATCAGTGAGTTCCTCTGATCTTCATCAGTACGGTGGTCAAGGAAAGCAGAGGACCAGGAGGGTGTATGGCATAGGCCGCAAAGGGAATAAAGAATACTGCAGAACAATTTCAAATGGGAATTGAATATAAACCGATCTTGCTGTGTGTATGTTGTGTTGGATGTTAAAGTAAAAACATAACTGATTCACGATAAAACTCCACAGTCTTGGAAATAAATGGAAACACTGCAGTGGTCACAGATAATGCACAGGAAATGGTGGTATTGCGTTTACTTACTTGAAATATTCTCACTACTATAATGATGTTGGTCCAAAATGGTGCAAAAATTGGAGATTTTCTAGTTAGATACTACAACAAAAACCAACCAACATACAAAAAGCTAAGCCTCCAGAAACCAGAGAAGCTTGACAAAACCTCTTCTAAATTGGTTGTAACTCCCCTACATTTTATAACGGGTGAGAAAATTGTGACTCAGATTATGGATTGTGATTCTACCTGAAAAGACTGTCATATGAAATTTGGGCGAGATCACTCAGATTTTACATTTCAGGTAGCGTACTATGTAAAAACCTTAGACTTAGTAAAACATGTCCTGAAGGATTATGCAATAGACCACAAGATTACATGTAGCATATTCATTATATTACATGTACTAAAGTTTAGACAGGGGTCACACTAAACACTGAGCTTTTCCCATCGACACCACAGAGTTCAAAAGTATTCACAAACACTGAGAATCCCTTCACAGACCTTCAAAACAGAGCCTAAAAATGACTTAGTTTTAACACTTTTCGGCTTAGGAGCGATTTAAAACTCTCAGTGCACGTCTGAGTGAGGAGGCAACAAAAACTTTGACCTTTAGTGTGGAGGCTGTGACCCGCTTACTTGCCAGAGTTGTTGAACTTCTGAAATGTTCATTAGTTTCATTTTGGGTCATTATTTCAGTTCAGTTTTATTTTAGTTGGGTATTATGTCGTTTCACTGTTAGTTTTTCCAGGTATTGTGAGGAAAGCCTTGATTTATAGAAGCTGAACAGCTGGATGAAAGGCTGCATGACACTGGTGATTTATAAAACCATTGTTTATTGGAAGTCCCTTAGTGTGCAATTTATTCCTGAACCATTAACACCGAAGGAAAAGAAAACAAAGCTTCTTCCCACAATTCTGTTGTTTTAGTTTAAGTAAGATTGTCCAGTGTAGTCTCTATTTTCCGTCTGTCAGTTAAACTTCATTTTTACGGCTAGATTCAGTTCAAGTCTCAGTTTTCTTTAACTGTAATAACTCAGCCTCTTGGTCTTTCCTCCATTTTCTCCTCAGTTTCGGAAACTCTACGGTCTGTTAAAGTCCTCTTCCCTACTCTGGACAGTTTTCCATCTCAGCAGTTCTTCTAAGGGTTAATGTGCTTTGAACTGAAGAACTGAGACACTGAAGAATAAATGTTACACCACACTATAACTTTGCAAAACACACTACTCTATGTTACTGTCGTCTTGGCTTAGCAGTACAGTTTTCTGAGAAGAGGTGAGTATAACACCGCTGATATTAATCAGGCCACAGGACATTTTTTGCATATCAAAAGCCTTGGCTCCACATTTCATGTTAGTGACTTCTGTTATACACCAGGATCAAGTTGAATGTTTTTAAAAAGCCTTTCAGTCTTCAATATGACTCCATTATTCCATATCCAGCCAACAGTCAACACACGAAGAAATGTGGTTTCTGTAAATGTAATACTTTCCCTCTGTTGTTTGTTCATTTAAGCCTTGAGGATGCAAATGAAGTGAGGTATGAGAGTTGCAGCCAAAACCTTCCATCACTGTGTCACCATATTAACCACAACCATACTAGTGTCATTGATCACATATGATTATATTCTCCTTTCCTTTATTTGCAGCTTCATGCAAACGACGCCTGTTCAGAATAATACCTCGTTTGTTTGTGTTGAATTCGTGCAAATGTCCTGTGTGCATCCATGATGATTGAAAAGGATAAAGCAAAAGTAAAAAGTAAACTCAAATAACTACTGTCATAAAGAGAGAAGATCATATGAAACTATACTACTCCATTTTTCTACAGTCATATTTGGCTGAAAATCATTATCATTACTCAATTTTCTTTTGTCTTGGGGATTTACTGAAGTGAATTTCTAAATAAACGTTGATCTTTATCTGTGATGAACTATGATCACACTCTTTCTATGATGTAAAAGATGCATCGAGACAGAAATGAGCTTGTTATGTCTTTTAGGTTTTCAGTTTTGTTATGTCTATTACAGCATTTTCTACTTACATCTTTTACATCATTTTTATCTTGTTGCATCTTTTACAACATTTAATCTTGAATCTTCTTCAGCAATTTTCGTCTTGTTGCATTTTTAGCAACATTTTCATCCTGTTGCATCTTTTGTGTTTTTTCTTTGTGTCTTTTACATCATGTTCATCCTGTTGCACCTTTAACAACGCATTATTCTTGTATATTTTGAAACATTTTCATCTCGTCATGCCTTACACTGCTGTTGTGTTGCGGTGTCTATCATGAATAATTTAATTTAAAGCCATAAACAATGACTGGTTTCTCAAATTTTCATTCAGGACCAAAGAAAATAAAATCAGCCTCTAAACATGAAAGAAAGAATGACTTCATGTTTAAACTGAGTTACAAAAACTGAAACTTTTTGTCATGAAACCATTTTTGGCCTCAGTGCCCAGTTCTACCTCTATACAAAACTAAACAAATCAGACACTTCTCCTCCAAATATGTTCTTCGTGGTCTTGCTGTATCGTTACAGACAAAATCAATTAACCCATATAATGAAAATGGAGTGTCACCTCCTGAGCTTTCCCCCTCCCTCTCTTATGTCTGTGTGGATGAGGGTGTGTAAAGTACAGTAGATACAGTCCCATTAGAGACGGCAGCAAATGATGGAGCAGGACATGATGGGACTCGTTCATGCTCTTTTTTGATCAGACTTGGTAGGGAGTGTCTGTTGATGCCAATCAGAGTGGGAGAACACCATAAACAGCTGCCAAAAGCTGGGGAATCTTGTCTGTGTGAACTTTAAATACTGTAAAACAAAAAGGACACTTGTGTAAAGTACAGCTCTTTTTTGCTACGTTGCCAGGAGTTTAAAATGTCTTTTATCTCCATTTATGCTTATGTGCAAAGCTGGATTCAAGTCTTTCTGATATAAACTAGAGGAAAACTTCTGGGAACCTTTCCATCACTAAATTCTGAAGCATCAAAAAAGGACAGAAGCAGCAACCAAATAAAATAGACAGATTCCTAAGCAGTCATTACAAAGGAAACTCCATTAAGCCCTTCATTTTTACTGCTCGTCAGTGTGCTGATGGTCATTTCCTAACATAAGTGAGTTCAAAACACTATTCATAAACCATCACGCTGTGAAATCTTTAATTTTCCAATGCGAGGTAAGTATATTTATGTGATACACAATATATCATAATCTGTTCCTGTAAATTTCAGTGTCACCGTTTCTGAGACTATGCAGAAATTTAGAACGTCTGCCAATTCAACTGTGCACAGAGTGTTTCATTCAGTTGAGTCTCGCTGTAAATATAACATTTGCTCTGTGTGAGTGCTGAAGCAGCAATCCAGATTCCATCTATCCTTATCAAAAGACAAGTGTAAAGGAACAAAACATGGCAGTTTGCCATGTTTATCCTTAGAAGAATGTTATCTCCAGGAGGGTAAGTAACTGATGAAGAGGGGTGTGTATTGGTAAGAATCTGGCGATACCATACAAACCATGATACTACGATCGCGATACGATATATCACGATACTGTTAACAATGCGATATTTTTCGTTTGTTTTGTTTCTTTTTTTAAAAGATTATTTCCTGGAAAAATCTAACTACACCGGAAATATGCACAAATACTAAATAATTTTTTTTTTTATCAGAACAGTATCTAATGCTATAGCACAAACTTGTCCTCTGTAAAAAATTAAAGTGCAGATTTTGGATAAAGTTTTGACATCCTCCTCTACCAGTACAAAAAATACATAAAAATAAATAAATAAAATGATGTTTTACAGACACTGCAGTTTAAAACCCTTCTCAAATGTTCATATTCTATTAGTTGTGAAATGAATGCATAGTGTACAGTCCCTGAATCGTCCAACATCATAACATTTTTTTTGTGTGATCCCAACAAAGGAACTAACATCTGCCTCTTTCAGACAGTAAAAAGTGATTTTAGAATGCTTGAAATAACTAAAAACAAAACAGTGTTATCAATTTAAAAAAACTACATGCATGATCTGCCATATCACAATACTACTGTTTTAGTATACAAACAACAGAGCAAAAGACCCATCTGAACATATAAATTAAAGAGCTTGCAGAATTCCCAAACAATGTAAACAAAAAGAAAAACAAAAAACAAAACTGAACCTCCACAATATCTGCATTTGAATAAATACCTAGGAATATCGATACAGTATTGTGAAATGAAATATCGTGATATACTGTATCGTGGAACCAATATTTTCTTACACCCCAACTGATGAACGTGCTAAGAACATGTATCAGCACAGCAAAAAGAATCAATGTAACCTTCACTAGAGCATTACCAGTTACAGTCACTACAATGGTTTTTAACCCTCATCAAAACTGCAGTGAAAGGTGGCGTTCACAGACCAATACATTTACTACATTTATGACAGTCCTTGGTCCTGCAAGCTTTCGTACAGCATGGTTTAAAATGTTTGCGTATTGTTGTCACAGATGCAATGTCAGGTAAATGTAGGCTGCAATTAGTGGCCACAGTTGGTCTAGGATAGCCGACTTCGAATAGGTGCTTACCCTAAATAGCACAGGAGAGAGAGACAGCGAATTCTGTGTACTGACAGAGTAACAAAGCATTTCTCTCATAGTTTCTAAGCAGGGCTGGGTGATAAAAAGATAACCTGAATTGTTTTCCGTCTTTGGGATTTACTTTGTTTACAATGCCATTTTAAACACTTGAAAAATGTTTCAGTGTTTCATTTTACCCGTGCATATTTTGATGTTAAAGGAGATTTAATCATTATGGACTTGTTATGTTTTGTATGCTGGCTTATCTTTGTCATGTTGTGAGCCTAAAGGTCAATTTAAAACCACCAATAACATCTGTTTTATAACTTCAACTTGGGAGAAATAACCATTTTACACTCAGACTGATAATAACAGACATCACCTAATATTATTACATTTTGTTATTGTAACGTTTTGTTCTTACACTTAAGTTTATGTAAATGGATGCCTCACCTCACTGGCTCCATAGTAAACACAAAGTAAGGTCAACTCCTACAAAGGTTTCCCAGTGAAATCTGTTAATATATGTCCCATATCTGTGCTTGGGCTTTATGCAAAACATTTGTATTTTCATAGACAAGTCAAAGCTTCCACAAAGAAAAACCAAACATGAGGAAGTGGGGAAAACCCACTTGAGACGAGTCAGAGTAAGAGGTGGTGATCAGTGAGACCACCTGCATCCTTCATGGGCTTTAATACATCTTGTATGTAATTACAGTGAATTTCACACGCCATCCCTTCACCGTGGACTTACCTCCCCGTCCTCCGTTCCTGGACGAGCCTCGGCTCTGTGTGTCGTCCCAGCCTTCCCAGTATCTCCCCACACATCCTCCCATGGTTAGCGGGGCTGCTGGTTGTTTCCACGCGTTGTACTAGCTGAGCAGGGGGCTCATGACGGATGAAGACACAGGAACTAGGTTCGATGAGAAGGTCGGGTTGCAAGTCCAGACCTGCAAGCCTTAAATGTCATCCGTGACTTCAGAGACGGGATCGTTTCGGTGTTTGATTAGAGCCTCCCAGACTTCACTAGACTTGATAGATGTTGGATTCTGTGTGTTTTCTGTCTGTCCGTACCACTGCTGTTTGACACGACCCCACAGGAATCAAAGCTCGTGGCCCGCAGTAACGTTCCAAGAGTTTGATAGCAGAACTAGCAAACTATCCACGGCCGCGACACCTTTCTCTAACTTTCCACATGAGAGGATAAAATCAGGAACATGTCCGTTGTGTGACTCGCCGTCCGGTCGGACTCCCTGGGTGGAAATGTGGATGTCCTGCAGTCCGAACAGCGCGCACCTTCCACGCTAACAGGCTAACAGGGCCAGTCAGCTAGCTACTACAACGTCAGTAAACACAAACTTCCGCGCACTCGTGATCATTTCTACACAGTGTGAGTTTCCACATTCCGCAGGAGAGTAAGTAAGTGGTAGTTCCCCGCAGTCCTCGGGAAGTGACTCCAATTCCTCAACGCTGCCTCTGGATTTTTTCCTCTTTAACCCCCCCTCTTAATGTTACTTCCCTGTGTGCTGGTAAAAGGTGACTAGCGAAGGAGCTAACGCCACCGAACTTTTTTTTTTTTTTTACGCCTGCGCGTAAGCACGCAAGCAGGTGTAGAGATCCCTTACGTACGGTATGAACGAAAAACAATCATGAATGGAAACTTTGAAATCGAATCGTTAGAACATTTATTTTTTTAACTGCCCATATACCAGGACATTGTGGACAACATTTCAAGACTGGACATCTGAAAAGGACACTCAATCGCCCAAATTGGAATACAAAGACATTAAATTTGGAATTATAATGGAAAACATAAAAAGAGAAACTATGTATAACACTTTGATTATTATGGCCAAACAATTTATACATAAATGTAGATTTGTAAAGACCGCCCCCCCCCCCACACTGTTCTTAATTTACAAAAATGAAATGACAAATTTTAAAAAGACATTAAGACATGTAAAAACCAAACAAGCTTTGACTGTATATGAAAATTTAAATTTGTTGATTTCTGATTAGACCTCTGAGTTTATTTTGATAATTATTTTATTTATTTTATTCAATTTTATTTTATTTTATGATGTTCTTTATTAGTATTGTTCTCTTAAGTTTGAAAATGTTGCTCAGTCTGGAGAAAATAAGAATTTTTGTGTGAAAATGGTGGAAATGTTTAACCAGAGTTTGATTTAAAAAGTTGTAAAAAAAAAAAAAAAAAAAAGTTCCAAACCAAAAAACAAACAAACAAACAAACAAACAAAAACAATCATGAATGGACGGAAATACAAATTAGTCCATCGCACTATGCGTATCGTACAATCGCAGAATAACTGAGAATATGTTTCCGTGGAAACAATATGTCATTTATTTTGGGATTGCACCTACACACATATATTTTGGATTGATTTAAATAATTTTATAAACACAAAAATTGACTCTTCATGTAAATTGAACTTTCAACACATTTTATTTGGCCTATCACACATTGATAAAATAACTCCAGAAATAAGATTATCGACCTTTTGATTATTTTTGCCAAATTTCACATTCATTGTTCCAAATTTGCATATCAACGTCCAAACATCACTGTTTTCAAAGCCCTTTTTTCCAGTTACGTGGACAATTTGAGAAACAGTATAAATTCTAAAGCAAATAAAACAAAAAAATATGTCAAATGTATAATCTTATTCAATTTGTATAATTTCTATTTAATCCTCGAGCAATTTTTATTTTTATTACATATATTTATTTATTTTTATTTTATTTTTATTTATTTATTTATTTATTTTTATCTTTCATAATGTTTTTACTTACATGTATTTTTCTATATAATGTAAAAGATTTTGTGACTTATGGAACTTTCTACCCTTGTTGTTGTATACTATTATGTATATTTACTGTTCAATGTTGATTGTTCAAAAAAAAAAAAAAAAAGAATATGTTTCCATATAATGTCTATGCTTTTTTCCTTGCATGTACAGTCCTGTACAGGTTCATTTTTACTATACCGTACTGAAAACAAGTTCACCAATTCGCTGTATGGCTATAAAGAATTATAATATCATGAATAAAAACCAATACTATTGCTTCAGCTTCATGATTTGCTTCAGGTATCGCTAACAGCACAAAATATTTCAGTAGATGTGTGTATGAGTTACATCACGCTCACTTTTTATAATTTGTGCTTAGTTTAATAGATAGTCTTTGGAATTCCGACAGCCGTGAACGCATCGCTTTTCCCAAGGTACTGATTTTTCGTTTGAGCAGTACAAAAATATGTAATTATCAGACAAAACGAAAATATAAACACATCGCTGAAATGTTCATTCTATCTAATGCAAACCATCTGGTTTTACACAAGTTTCAATAAAATAAAACATTTCGCTTCAAACTTTTCGCGCATGCGTGTTCTCGGTGAAGTTAGAGAGGCACCATGGCTGCGGACAGAACCTTACTGCTGTCTCTGGTGGAGGAATTTGTGTCAGGACTGCAGGACAGCAAGGCCAAAGATACCTCAAAAGGTAAATGGGGCTTTATCCTATTTTCCTTGCCAACTTTCACAGGTTAGCTTAGGGTAAAAAATAACGTTGAGAAGGCTGCGGAGTTGTAGCTCAGAGGATGCGCAACATGCCTGATGGTTAACTAACAAGCTAACTTAGCACCACAACATCCTGTGTGGTGTACAGCCACATGATACAAAAACACAGACGTTTTTACATTAATTTTCTGATTCTACAACAGCATGAGAACACATAGAATATAAGCCGAGTGTTTAACTGTACTGTCAATCGACAACAATATGAATTTTGATGCTAGTGATGTGTAGTTGAACCGCATGCTTCTTGCTAGCTGCTGTGTTGGTGTCCGTCCGTTTGGAGACAACTGTCAATGAACTCTGTACCTTTGAACCCCCCGCGATGCTGCTAATCTACTGTTAACCACTGGAAATAACTTCTTTAAGTGAGCTCATGTCTTGTCACCTGTGTTCTGTGTGATTGTACGTGTCTACATCAGATTAAACTTGTTTTCTGTGCAGGTGTCAAAGATGGACAGTTTACAGTACTGCAGCTGGTGGAGGCGCTGGGGTAAGTCATTGACATCAGTCTTTAACATCACAGCATCTAGCTGTTAATACATATACTGCTGAAACATGCGTCACAGAGGCTGCTCTCACATAAATATGTCTGGATGCTCGAGAGTACATTTGTCTTTATCACTTTGCCACAGTTACCAGCATGCACTATGACAGGGGTGTCACACTCATTTTGGTTCAGTTCCATATTCAGCCCAATTTGATCTCAAGCGGGCCAGACCAGTAAAATAATGACTTAATAACCTATAAATATTGACAAATCCAAGTTTTTCTTTTTGTTTTAGTACAAAAAAAGCCCCACTTAAATTATGAAAATATTTACATTTTACAAAAAAGATTTGAATAACCTGAAAAAACAGAAATTTCATTTGAAAAATTAGTGCAATTTTAACAATATTATGCCTCGACTTATTATTTATACATGTACATTACACACAATGCTACATAAACATTTGGTAACAGGCATAATATTGTTAAAATATTCCATCTCTTATTATTATTAACACAACTACAGATCACAGTAGATCCATAAATGCACACAACATTTAGTAACAGGCAGAATATTGTTCAAATTGCACATTTCGGGTTGTTCGTCTTTGTTTTTATTTATGTATTTATTTGCATTTTATTGTGAAAGAATAGTTTTGTAAATGTAAATATTTCCACGGTGTAATGTTATTTTTTTCACTTAAATTTTTTTCCACATAATTGTTCACAAAGAAAATTTGTAGTTGTCATTATTTATGGTTTATTGTGTTGTTATTTTTACTGTAGACCACATTGGTCTGTATGTGGAACCTGAACCAAAATGGTTTGGACAACCTCGACTGTTCAGGTTCATTTTCGCACTTTCATCCTGCGGGCTGGAATGGAACCTTTGGTGGGCTAGATTTGGCCCCCGAGCCGTACGTTTGACACCTGTGCACTATGATATAAAATGGTATTAATGTCATAAGCTGTCAACAAACAATGTCAGTTTTAGTGATCATTTACAGACCAAATGACAAATTATAAAGATATTTATAGGCACTGCTGCATGTTGTGTTCACAAGAAAACATTCTCTTGCACAAATATTGTAGAGATGGAGTGAAGATGTCTGTTCAGAGCATATTGAATACCGCTGCATCTCTGTAAAACGGCTTTTCTGGAGATGAAATCCAATCCAAACCTGCAGCGTTTAAACTATAATAAAGATATCAAGACGGAGGGTAGCACATACTGATGCTTCAAAATAAATGTTGCGCAGAAGTCTTTGTATGATATGTATTGTCTTGTGTTTCTGTCTTTATGTATCTACTTTCAACTCATAAAGACCCAGAACTATTTTTGTGGTCACGTTTAAATGAATTTTTGTGTACATTTAACCTTTACTAAGTGATTTATCCCCATCTATTTTAATATTGTACTCTGCATTTTGCATCTTTTCAGTGAAAAATCAGGTATTTTCCTATATTTAATTTGCTGATCATGTAGGTGTAAATTCAAAAGTTATATCAAAACTGAAGAAAAAATTACTTTTTCAACCAAATATGTCACGAATTCTACATTAGCACAAGACTGTCAACCAACATCTACCGTCATTTGTCAAACTACATCGGTTTTACTGGTGAATCGGTGTTGCAGAAGGTGACATGTTTCCATGCTCACTATAGAGACTACGGATGCATCCAAAAAAGACATCTGATGCTGCTGAAAAGATGACAAAATGCATTTTTCCTGAATTATTTCCAAGTACTGGTAGGATAAGCAGTTATTGAACATTTCAGATCCGTAGATGCTTTTGGGTCTCTGAGGGTTAATCTCTTATATTGATCATTTTCATGTAATGAAGTTGGACTGATTAATTGATTTATACCTCTCTTTAACATGCTTTCATGAATATAACCTTGAGGCACTCTTCATATTATTTTGCATTTCAGACTAAGTCTAACCAGCTCTCAGCCTCACACTCGAGCCAGAGGAGTCCAGCTGCTCTCTGAAGTTTTACAAGAGTGTTATGGAGATCTAACAGAGAGAGAAGGCACGCATCATTTCTTTATCTTTTTGTTGTGTCTTTATTTTAGTTTTTAAAATGTGATATTTTAATGGCATGTCTTCTGCTTTTCCTCTCTGCAGTGGAAGTGCTTATTGCCTTCTATGAAAACCGCTTGAAGGACCATTATGTCATCACGCCGCCTGTGTTGCGGGGCCTCAAAGCATTGGTAAGAGTCTGTCTAATGAATTTCCAGCAGTGACAGGATCTGAAACTTTTTGTATCAGATTAAATAACTGATGTGTTTGTAGCCTAGTTTGTGCTTTTGAGAAGTTACAGCCCCAGTAACAGTGAGTTAAATACACATTATTTGTCTTTTATGCTTTTTCCCAGACCAAATGTACAGTGTTGCCACCTGGCTCAGCTGTGTCCATGCTGAGGTCCTTGTTCCAGGACGTTCATGTTCAGGTGAGACAGGACATAATCACCTTAATGTGACTCACTGCACAATGTAAAATAAATGAAACCCTTTGAATTGTAGGAGAAGAAATCATATGATCTGTTTATTTCTAGTCTCTGATGCTGGCAGAGAGAGCATGCGTTTACAACATGCTCATCAATCTCATGGAGACCAGGGAGGCTGGTAAGACACAAACAACAGTCTTTGTGTGTTTACTTAATGGATTTTCTTGTTCTGCTTAGATTATCTGAACAGCAGGCCTGCGGGCCAAAACCAGCCTGTCAAAAGGTCCGATCTCACCCACGGGATGAATCTGTGAAATACAAAAATTCCACTAAAGATATTAAGTTGAGGATGTCAGACCCATTTTCGTTCAGGTTCCACATGTAGACCAATATGATCTCAAGCAGGTCGGACCAGTAAAATAATAGATTAACCTATAAATGATGACAGCTCCAAATGTTTCTTTGTTTTCATTTGAAAAAGTAAAACTACATGAAAATGTTGACATTTACAAACTCCTTTCATAAAAAATATGAATGACCTGAACAACCATCTACAACATGAAATTTATTAGAAAAAATAAGCGCAATTTTAACAATATTCTGCCTGTTTTTAAATGTTTTTTGTATTTGTAGAACCACCGGGATGTGTCAATTGTAATATACTTGTGTAAATGATAAACTAAGAAATAATATTGTTAGAACTGCACTTATTTTTTAATTTATGGATGTTTGTGTTTTTATTTTTTTAAAGCATAGTTTGTAGATGTAAACATTTTGATAATGTAACTGTAATGTTTTTTTTCACACTAGAACAAAGAGAACACTCTGGAGTTGACATTATTTCTAGGTTATTATATTGTTATTGTACCAGTTTGGCCAGTGGAGATCAGATTGGGCTGAATGTGGAACCTGAACTAGAATAAGCTTGACACCCCTGTTGTAAATGGGGGTTTTGGTGCACATCAAATTTATTTTCCTACTTTTAATGAACAGTAAAATAGTAAAGAAGCCACAAACTCAGTCATCACACTTGTACATGTTACATAACACCTCTTGTTCTTAATACAGTTATGGCCTACATACTAACCGTTTCCTTTAGATTTTGAGGAAGAGCTAAAAATGTCGGTGGTGGTGTAACTCCTCCAACATCGGTGTCTTGTCATCCCAACAGCAAAAGTCTGATAAAACCGTATTGATGAATCAAGATTATAAAGAAGTAGGGGTTAAACAGTACAGAAGAATTTTGGTTTGGTACATTTTCAGTACAGGGGTCTTCAGTTTGATATATTTTCGAAACGGTTTCGGGACATTGAAGGAGACCAGTGAAGGGGATGGGTGTTGGTTGTGCTCCGTTACTACCGAGAACCAAAAGTGAAACGTAACACGCTTCAAATGTCTGACCCGGCTTCTGTGCCTCTGTAGTCATGTTGGCAGTTTTTTAAATCTTTTTTTCTCCCATTTACTTATAATGGATGAAATTTCAAATGCCTATAAAAACATCAATTTTGTTTCAATTTATTTCAAACTTGGCACATATATAGATGCAATTGATATGCTGACATCAGCACACGCATAGACATGATGACATCAGCTGGATTGATGCCAAAATAAGCTACAATACGTGCAAGGGGCGGGGTTTGTTGTACCTGGAACCACTTGTTTTATGTTGTTTTTAGTTTGTGGCATCTTATACTTTATTCTTGTCTTGTCACTTCTTTCATATCAGATGTTTTCATCTCGTGTCTTTTACCTTTTCATATTTTTTTGGAGTTGTTGCATCTTTTGTCGTTACTACTTCTTTTACATTATTTTTGTTGTTTAATCTTTTGTGCTGTTTTCATCTTGCTACATGCATTTTGTTTTGGCTTTTTTTGTTGATCTTCTTCCTCATTTTTCTCGCTACAGCTGGTCTTTTACATTTTTGTCCTGTTACATCTTTTTCTTTTTGTTTCATCTTAAATGAGATTTTTGTCTCGTGTCCTTGATGCCTTTTTGTCTTGGTCCATTTATTATGTTGTCTTATTTTTGTCATGTTGCATCTTTTTGATTTCATTTTGGTTTGATTGTTTTTGTCGTTTTGTTTCTTTCATAATGGTTTTGTCTCATTTGTCTCTTTTACCTCATCTTTTATATCATTTTGATTTTGCTGCAAATTTATGATGTTTTCATTTTCTTGACCTTGTATCACATTTTTATCTTGTTACATCATTTGCTTTTTCAGTTTGTTTTTTATATTATTTTAACATCATTTATGACATTTTTGTTTTGTTCTGTCATCAACATATTTTTTGTCTTGTTTAGTATTTTATGTTTTTTTTTTGTCGTGTTACCTCTTACTTTTCCATCTTGGTGTGTTGTTTTCATCTCCTTATGTCTTTTACAGATAATATAAAGCATAATACTCATTTACCTTCTTCAACTTTCACTCAGGACTTAAAATCAGCCTTAAAACAAGAAAGAAATAATGATATGAGATTGATACTGACAATTATCAATATTAACTGATGTGAAAATTGCCATTTTTCAGCATATTGCTGTGCTTGCCATCTACTTTTCTGAGCTGAATCAGTCTTTCTTCTTGACTAATCCACAGAACTGAAGGGTTTAGGAGCAGACTTTGTCTTTGGATTTGTCCAATCGATGGATGGGGAGCGGGATCCTCGCAACCTGCTTTTGGCCTTTCAGATTGCAAAGACCATCATCAGTCGGGGTTATGATCTAGGTGAAAACACACACACACAAACTCATCATCCAAATCGTTCTATCTTACTATGTGTTATACAGTTCAATCCAGATGGACTTGAATCTTGGACTTGTCTGTTTCAGGTAAATTCACTGAAGAGCTGTTCGAAGTGACGTCCTGTTATTTCCCCATCGACTTCACCCCTGTAAGTCGCTGTTTACTCAGCTGCTTTGGGCAGAGAGCTTAGCAGACAGAAATGTCATCATTGACTTCCTGTGACCTCAGACAAACCCTGTATCTCTGTCTGCTTACGCACGTAGCGTATGGTTGTTTGGTTTTAACTGAAAATCAAGTTGTAATAAAAGCTGGTGAAAGTTTTTGATCTTGAAATTGAAATCGGATCAGTTTTATGGCCTGATGAACACGCATACTTTTTCCTACCCATACCCACCTCCCACTTACACATCCTAGCCTCCCAATGACCCACATGGCATCACCAAAGAAGACCTGATCCAGATGTTGCGGGCTGTCCTCACTGGGACACCAAAGTTTGCCGAGGTAAAGCTGTCACTGAAGTTTATGTTCTGATGTCCAGTGTGATGGAGAACCTGTAAACATGCTTTTCTTTGCATTCTTCATTTTTACCATGCTCTGTTATAGTTTCTGTTACCGCTCATTATTGAGAAGCTCGACTCGGATGTTCAGAGCGCTAAGCTGGACTCGCTGCAGACTCTGGTGAGAAATCTCCTGCACCAAATACATTTAAAGTAGCCTGAGATTTTAGACTTTAGTGTCATTGCATCCTCTGTTTTCCAGACTGTGTGTGTGTCTCAGTATGAACATAAGGACCTGGCTGAGTTCCTCGAGGGACTGTGGGTTTCAATTCGCCGAGAGGTTTGTTTGAAAGGGTGTTACTAGTTTGACTGATACATTCTAATCTTTGTTTTGACATGTTTAAAACAGCTTTAACTGTTTTCTTTAAGTGTTAAGCCTTACTGTAATTTAGACTGCAGCAATATGAAGAGGAATCCTTAAAGGGTACATGTAGTGAATTTTCATTGCTAGCCATTTCAAAAGATCACGTATTATACTATCGGTCCCATCAGGTAACTTACATTATAGTCTGTTGTTAAGTATGTGTGAGTACTAAGTCACTGCTCCGTCAGTCATTCATAGTCAGATACATGTTTCCTCCTTCACGGGCTGTTCCTGCACCAGTAGTGACTCATTGTATTGTCCCATTACTTGGGCTGTGATGGACTGGTCACTGACCCCGAGCAGCAGACACCAGTCTAAGATGACACATTATCGGCCAGTGCTGGGTCGTGTCACTAGGACAATGGTGGAGCGCAAAGCTCACAGCTGCACAAACAACAAGCACCAACACGTGCTTTCCACTCAATCTGTCTCACTGAATGCTGCTTATTTACTCGTACTCATCGCCCGGAAACTATGCGAATATGTCAGTTTCGGCTGGCAATGGCTGCTCCCCATAGGTTCTGCCCCCATGAGTAATTCACCTAATAAAAAGGTCCAGTGTGGTGCATTTATGGTGATTTTTAAAACATTTTATTTTATTTTATTTTTTTACAGACTTTGCACCTCTCTTGCTTATAAGTAATGCACAAAGCACAATTAATGTCATAAGAATGACCAGCACAGGTACACGTTAAGCCAGTGTTTTTCAACCTTGGGGTCGGGACCCCACGTGGGGTCACCTGGAATTCTAGTGGGGTTGCCTGAAATTTCTAGTAATTTATAAAAAATAAAAATAAAAACTTACTAATTAAAACAAGTGTTCAGAGAACGCAAACCTCTGCCAAGCACCCCGAATGGTGTGCATGTGTGGATCGACTATTTCTTTTTAAATTAAACAGTTTCAAGGTTGTTCCGTACAGCAGAAAAAGTTGAAGCTTGGTACCAGTCATGTGTATGTCAAATTATATTCAATTCTAATCAATATTTATTGAGTTCTAATGAAAAACATGTCATAAATGGGATTTTCAGTGTTTAAATTGAAATGTCCACAGAGTCCACATTCCACTATGGATGTGGACAATTTTGTGCCAGACACAAGATATTGTTCTAAGCTAGGGGTGGATCAAATTGGAGGCTAATCGGAGTCGTTTTGAATTTTTTATGAATTTTCAAAAATTGCTCACTGATGAGCGATAGGAAGATTGTAGATTTTGTGACCTTGCTGTGACCTTGAACTTTGGCCTACTTGGCCCAAAATTTAATGGGTTGGTCCCAGGGCCAAGGCCTATCTGTGGGTACAATTTGGTAAATATGGTTGTAATAGTTTTCCCGTAAAGTTGCTAACAAACAAACAAACACACAAAGCAAGTGATCACAATACCTCCTGGCAGAGGTAAATATATGGGGAGTTGACAGAGACAGTCACAATCCATAAAAGACATGACAAACTGTGCAGCTGAAACTGCAGCACTGTGGTTCTGTTTATCTGTCAAATGTTCATTGTGGTCAGTTTCAGATGCTGCAGCTCTTTCATAATTCGTAGTTTGAGTTCTTGTTTGTTCAGTATTAATTGTCAGCCTTGTAAATCCAAGCTGGACTGACTGTACATATCCTGACCAAGGAAAATCAAATTCTCACTTTGTGCAGTAATCTACACCTGGATTTACTGCCTCCATCCATAATAATATACATTATATAGCCTAAATGTCGTGTAAAAATTAACATTTATTTGTAACATAATATAGCATACTATTACATGATCAAAAACAAACTAATTTTAGCAAAAAAAAAAAAAAAGTCCCTGTTTTGAATGTCTGGGCTCACCAGAAATTTGTGATCTTAAAATGGGGTCATGAGCCAAAAAAGGTTTGGAACCACTGTTTTAAGCCAAGGTTCACATTAACTCTGTATGTTTTGGATAATTTTAACCACTGCAGTGTTTATTTGGCTGTTTTTTTGCTGGAAAACAATCTGCTTTGAACTCAGAAGGCATCAAATTGTTATATCCATGATGATGCAAATTTAAGCCTAAAAAGGCTGTGAACGTAATTAAAATGAACAGGAAAGTCACCAAGACACAAAAGAAGAAAAGAAGGGACAAGTGCTTTTTCTTTGACAGTAATGTTAAACAAATTGATATCTAGACTAATGTCCATATTCAGTAGCTGTGTGTGTTCGGTAGATGTATTATATGCAGTGCAGAATGTCAGGAGGAAATATGTTTTAAAATAAACATTTCCAGTAATGTTTTGACGATTCATACCAATGAGAAAGTGTTGACAATGCCCAAACGTTGACTCATTGCAGGTGTTTCAGACATCCAGCGAGAGGATTGAGTCTGCATGCCTCGCTGCTCTCACCGCGCTCACTTCCTGTCTGTCTCGCTCGGTCCTGAGTTCTGAATCTGAAGACTGTCTCAGCACCTTTCTAGATCTCGTTCTCAAAGGTGATATACTATGACATCTACTGTTATTACGCACACTGTATATAATTTATTGTATTCTAATGTACGTGATTGCATGGTGAAAGAATGCAAATCCAAAAACAAATTAATCAAGATGAAAATAAGAAATGACCTTAAGGAAAGGACAGTTTGGCACTTAGGCAGCTGAGTGTGTGTATATGTTGAACTATAAATATGTTTGTAATGAGCTCTGTGGTAACCGCATGGTTTCCTGCTTAAGTAGGTATGCAGGAAGTCATTTTTTCTAGAACTGTTCAGCTCTGCATTTTTAAGCAGCAGCTTTCACAACTTCATAGATGTAATATTGCCTTCAGATGATGGTTAGTTTTAAGATAAGATAAGATATACCTTTATTAGTCCCACAAGGGGAAATTTCAGGTTTACAGCAGCAAAGTACAAGCACACAAGAGCAAAGAAGTGCAAAAACAATAGAAACACAATCAAGACCAATCTGCAACAGTCTGCCAATGTGAGTTTCTGAAGTAATTTACACTCATAGTTCCTTGTGCTGCTGTTCTCATACTTTTTCAGCTCAAGATCCTAAAGAAAAAAATTAGTATCTCCTGTGAAAGTACATGAACTTAAATGAAACATCTATATTTTCAGAGGCTCCTTGTGTTTAACATCTGAGAGGAACAGACTAGTGAAGAAAAAAAGACCTCTTCTGTTGGAATTTGGCTCAGATGGAAGAAATATGCATGTCCTTGTAGAAGTCAAAGTAGAAGTAACACATTGGAAAAGTACTCCAGTACGAGGAAATGACATAAAGTCAAAATTCAGATTCAGATAACCTTATTTATCCCCTTGGGGCAATTCAGTTTGCAGACATAGGTCGCAACAGGACAGGACATTAGACACACATTCCACAATACAATACACTCAGATCTGTCAATGAACAGGACAGCTGAAGGGTCCAGCCATGAAGTGCAGCAGTGACAAAGTGCAACAGTAGCATCTCAAAGTTTTTTGTCCACATCCTGAATATTGACAGTTCTAGCACTCACTCACAAAAGTACACATCATGAGACATAAAAAAACAGACATAAAGATGTTAAACTGTTAAATTTCCCCATTTTGGGATCAATAAAGTCTTATCGTATCTTATCTTTTTTTTGACACTTAGTTTTTATTATTTATCTTTTTATTATACAAAACAAAACAAACAACAGTCGGCAATAGACAATAGTTGTAATTCAATTCTAAGGATAATAATGGCTACAGTTATGAAACAGCAATCAAGTTACAAAATCAAATTTTTAGAGCAGCAATTCAAACAACACTCCCAGGGCTATGAGACAAACCACACATGAATTATCTTTAAAGAAACTAATCCATTTGTTCCACCTTCTCATGTAAAGCTCAGCTGGCAGCCTCAGCATAAATGTTAATCTCTCCATTTTGTGAATTTCATCTACTATTTTCATCCAATCCTCTAGCACCAGTGGCTCAAGTTGAAGCCATTTTCGAGTGATTGTTTTTGTGTTGCAGCACCAAAAATTTTTAGGAGGTATTTGTCATTTATTGTCAAATCATCAGGAAGATCTCCTAACAAAAGTGGAAGAGTGGGTTGTTGTAATTTAAAACCCAAAATCTGTTCTATTTTTATTCCAACATCTTTCCAAAAAGTTGTAATTTTCATACAGGACCAAAAAATGTGGGTGTGGTTTGCCTCTGTGTCCCCACAACCCCTCCAGCAAGTAGAAGCATTCAAGTTTCTACTGAACTGTTGTTTTGGCGTTATAAAGAACTGTACCAAATTTTTCCAACAAAATTCTCGCCAGTAGGCTGAAGAGGAGATACAAGGAGCAGATTCACACATATTGTCCCATTGTTCACATGGTATAACAGTATTCAATTCTTTCTCCCATCTGTTTTTTTTTTTATATAATCTGTTGTTTCCTTTGCCTTTCAACAGGCCTTGATAGATCTTAGAAATAATAGACTTACATTGCTTAGAGTAAGCTTGTGAAACTAGTTGAATTATCTCATTGGTCTCTGAATGACACTTTCAGTGTGTTTGAAGAAAGATATTGTCGTAATTGTAAATACCTAGTATCTTATCTTATCTGATCTTATCTTATCTTATCTTATCTTATCTTATCTTATCTTATCTTATCTTAAAAAGCACACTTGGTGTGAGCAACAGATTGCGGGTTCTGACACTAAGGAGCGCCCCCTCCTCTTAATTCAGTGAAGGCAAAAAAGTATTTTCAGAAAAATGAACCTATTATAAATAAACCTATTTGTTCTGCATGTGTAATCTCACTGTATAACAGTATATTATTTATTGTTATTTACTTATGTTGGTGTCGTAGTTCATCAATGTCAAGTCAACTTTAGATCATCATAACATGTATCAACTATTTTTATAGTATTTGTACTTTGTAAGTTCAACAATGCCAAATTTGCACATAAATGATGCACTGGTGTAAAGAAAAGAAATTCATCATATCATAGTGTTTTATTCATTTTGCTCTGCTATTTGTCACCCCAATAAGAAAAAAACGTTAAAATCAAGCATATTAGGTTCTTTACTGCAGCTTCAAGAATGAACGCTGAACAGTTTACAGTATCACAGCTTTTATCAGAATCAGACATTTATTCTGTTGCTGTAAAACATGTCTGGTGATGCAGTTTTACTGTCCATTTGCTCCTCTTTCAGACTGTAAACATCACCTGAGTGAACCCGACCTGAAGCTTGTGTGGCCCAGTGCCAAGCTGCTGCAGGCGTCATGCAGCGCCTCCATCAGGGCGAGCCATGTCATAACAGCTTCTGTCATGCCCAACATTGTGGAGCAGTACAACAGCAGAACACAGGTAAAGGATGATCGCTCATGTAAGGTTATTGCTTTTATTGGTATGACTTGTATTGTACAAAGGTCTTTTGTAAATTATGATGCTGTTTTAAAGTCATCATCTTAAAATTTGGGCTGTTGTGAATAACTGTAAAAAAAAATTCTGATGAAAAATCTGTGTCTTTGAGCAGTGTTCCCACAGACGGACGTTACTGGAGGTGGTGCAGCGATTCATCCAGTCTGTAAAAACAGGCCAGTCTTCAGAGAATGGTACCATCACAGACACTTCTCTGTCGTGTAAACTGTTGATCCAGTCTGGAGCCATTATAACCTCCTCTGCTTTCCTTTGTGTGTGTTTCCTCCACCTTTAGAAGACAGTGTGTTCTTAGCGTACCGTGAGTCCCTGTGCTCGATGGTGTTTTCAGCTCTGTCTGAGAGTAACAGCAGCCTGCAGATCACAGCCACTTCAGTCCTCACGTCACTGGGACAACAAACAGGTGACATACAGCCAGTCGGTAGATTAGTTACTCATTATTTAGCATTTTCCTTTTTTTTTTTTTTAAGTAATTGTTAGTTTTGGTCTGAATTAGAGCTGCAGCTATGGATTATTTTTTGTAATCGATAAATCTATTAATTATTTTCTTCGATTTGATTCGATAAAATTATCATTTGAATAGGTGAGAAACATAATAAAAATGTGAAGAAGACACAATTTGTCCTTTATTCCAGAACCAGCTGAAACAACAACCACAAAAATATAAATCCAAAAGGATATAAAAAATGTACAGGGTGGGGAAGCAAAATTTACAATGAACATTTAGTTGTTTTTTCTCAGCAGGCACTACATCAATTGTTTTGAAACCAAACATATATTGATGTCATAATCATACCTAACATTATTATCCATACCTTTTCAGAAACTTTTGCCCATATGAGTAATCAGGAAAGCAAACGTCAAAGAGTGTGTGATTTGCTGAATGCACTCGTCACACCAAAGGAGATTTCAAAAATAGTTGGAGTGTCCATAAAGACTGTTTATAATGGAAAGAAGAGAAAGACTATGAGCAAAACTATTACGAGAAAGTCTGGAAGATACTATTAAAGAAGAATGGGAGAAGTTGTCACCCCAATATTTGAGGAACACTTGCGCAAGTTTCAGGAAGCGTGTGAAGGCAGTTATTGAGAAAGAAGGAGGACACATAGAATAAAAACATTTTCTATTATGTAAATTTTCTTGTGGCAAATAAATTCTCATGACTTTCAATAAAGGTCATACACTGTCTTTCAATCCCTGCCTCAAAATATTGTAAATTTTGCTTCCCCACCCTGTATATATAATAACATAAGAACAAATAATAACAACAGTAGGCTCTGTCTGTCGGTCTGTCTGTATACAAAATAAGCATTTACTTTTTTGTGTCAAATTGCCAGTGCTTTTTTGTGAGTCTGTTGCTTTTAGGATTTTCCCTATTTTGACTGACAAAAATTAATCTGACATATTTGGCCATATTAAATGTTTTAAATGTCTATTTCTTACCTTTCCAATGATGTAATTTGCAAAAGGTTAGTGCAATTTGTCCAAAAGTTATACTTCCTCCCACTCCTTTTCCAATATGCAAATGAAGTCATACTTTGTTTTCATGTATGTGTACAGGTTTTTGTTTTTGTTTGTTTTGTTTTCTTATAATCTGTTTCATTTGTAAAGACTAAGTAGGATTTCTTTGTTTTTTTTGCATATTCGAAATAAATAAACTAAACTAAAAGTTATGAGACCAAATCGCTGAAAAAGTTGAAAACAGGCCGCATGACTAGGCCCATATATAAAAAGCAACAAACAAGTCAAATGACATCTATAAACAATATGTGCACTGCAGTTTTCAACAAATTTGTGTCCAACTTTCTACTTACTATATTACTTTGGCACCTCTGCCACTTTGGAAATTAACCTCCCCATGTGTATTTCCTGCTGTACTTCCTTTGTTTTCACAGCCATAGTTGTGTGACTTCCTACAATTAGTCTAAAAATCCTATTCAAAAAAGTTCAGTTCAGTTTGATGATAAGACTAAGACCAGCTGTTTGGTTTGTGGTTCAAGGTGAGGTTTCAAACCTGCAGATAAACCAGCGAGTCTGAAAGCCTGCATTAAATGGTGTGAAAAAAGGTGTGAAAAGGTTCTAAAAACAACATATAAACTAAACCAAAAAATTCTAGTAAACCTGCCTTAGAACTAAACTGAAAATGGAAATAAAGTCAGAACAAACTAAACACTAAAGAAACAGTGAAACTATTATGAGGTTCAGAATACTTTAAAGTGTGATGTAGTGGTATATTAACCTCCTACCTTCTGTTCCAGGTCTGTTGTTGAACTCTGACATTGAACTGGCGGTGGATCACCTGACCAGGCTGTTGCTGACGGAGGACGACGACAGAGTCTGGTCTGTTCACGTTAAATGTCTGGCTTTCCCCTTCTCCTTCACCAATTTAATTCTGCAAAAACCTTTTTCTGTTGATCTCCTAAACATACACATAAAAAGACACACACACTGATTAGTTATCTGAACAAAATGCCAATTAAAGTCCCGTCTGTCTGCTTTTCCCTGTAGCCTTGCAGTGGTGGAGTGTGCTGGCGCTTTAGCAGAATTACATCCGGTGGTCTTCATCACTAAAATGATCCCAGGGCTAAAGACGGAGATATTTTCTGGTAAGAAAATAAACGACTGAGTACAATTAATGGTTCTATTTGTATTTATGTGCCTCTACTCTAGTAATTATCTCATTTAACAGCTGGGTATTGTTAGTATGGTGTCAAAAAAACATACAGATTTTTAGAACAGTTAGACTACGTTCAGACAGCAGGTCTTAATGCACAATTCAGATTTTTTGGTGAAATCCGATTTTTTTGTTTGCTCGTTCACATTACACATTCAATGCGACTTCTTTCAGTTTTGAGTATGAACTGAATGCGACCCTGAAGTGACCCACATTTGCAAAAGAGGTCCTGACGGAATACGTGACCACACAGATACACACTGTGTTCACAGAAGTAAATATGTTTTTCCCACCGCTCTCCTCCTGGGACATAGAATTATGACGTTTGTCGCATTTCAATGACATAAAGGTCAGATAAATGCGACCTGGCCGTTCAGACTGAAGTCGCATTGCAAAATATCAGATACGTATTGGATTTAGGACCACATATGAAAGTGGCCTGGGTCAGATTTGTGCTGTTCAAACTGTCTTTAACAGATCGGATACAGGTCACATATGGGCAAAAAATCAGATTTGGGCCATATTTGCCTGCAGTCTGAACGTAGCCTTAGTTCATGTTTTTCCCAAACCGCCTGTCTCCCCTCAGCACTCATGGATCAAGACAACACAGAGGCCTCCGAAAAGCTTTCCCATCATGCAGTGCGTCAGCGGTGTTTGTCTGCTCTTGCTGCTGTGTCCGTCCACCCCAGTGTTGTCCAGGAGAGCACACCGGTCCTCCTGGAAGTCCTCAGTTCAGCACACACAGGTAAAACTGTCAGGACCAACTGTTCAGCTTCAGTTCCAGTCAGTGGATGGTTTAGGTTTGGTGGGAAAAGGAGGAAATCAACACTGTACGTAGAGACAGCTCAAAAAGTGGATGCTTTACCTCATTCCTATATGTGTGGCATGTCTGTTTCAACACTTCTGCCCCTTAGATCCTGAGTGTGAATGTGAGAATAGATTTATTTTTTTAAGGTAGTTTATTTACCATTTGTACACATTCAGGTACAGGAATTATTATGCAGAGGTCTCTGAGATGACAAGTATAAAAGATTAAAAGATACAATCAAGAGTAAATTCTTGAGTCATGAGTAAGAGTCATGAGCCCATTGTCAGCAAAGGAAATATTACAACTATTTTTTTTCCCATGGTTCTGATTTTGCTTAAGCTCAAACATTAGGTGTGTTACCATAAATACATTTAAAGTGCATTTTTATTTTAATTGTTTTGGAAGTTACAAAATTTGTGGGAGAAATCCTGAATTTCACTAAACTTTAACTTGCTTGAGGGAATCTTGGCATTTATTTACCAAAGTAAATACCCTTAGAGGAAGTGAAAACACATTTCAAATAAATTGTGATGTAGCAAACACTGAACTGGCATCCCAAATGTCCACTGTATCTCCTACTGTATTCTGCTGTAATAGACAACAGTCCTTTGCAACATTAGTGTTAAAAATGCCCAAGCTTTGTGTAGCAGTAATAACCGAAAATGAAATGATTTGGATACAAACAGGTAACTATTAAGGGTTAATTAGAAGTCTAAGTGTATTTTGACCATTTTTGAATACTTTTGTTTTTGCCTTTATATTTCTTCTTAACAAACTGTTTACTTTGCCTTGTCTTGACATACTGTATTAACACACTGAACCTAAAACCACACAAAAAAACATGAAATTCAAGTGTTTTTTGTTTTTGTTTTTTGTTTTGCCAAAATCTTGTTGAAGGAACCATTTTTAGAACTTACATTTTATAAATTGAAAATTAAAAAAATAAATAAATAAAAAAACAAACAAACAAACAAAAAAATACATATATATACAGGGTGGGGAAGCAAAATTTACAATGAACATTTAGTTGTTTTTTCTCAGCAGGCACTACGTCAATTGTTTTGAAACCAAACATATATTGATGTCATAATCATACCTAACACTATTATCCATACCTTTTCAGAAACTTTTGCCCATATGAGTAATCAGGAAAGCACACGTTAAAGAGTGTGTGATTTGCTGAATGCACTCGTCACACCAAAGGAGATTTCAAAAATAGTTGGAGTGTCCATAAAGACTGTTTATAATGGAAAGAAGAGAATGACTATGAGCAAAACTATTACCAGAAAGTCTGGAAGTGGAGGAAGCAACAAAAAACGTACCAAAGCTTTTATTAAAGCTCTCAAATCCAAAATCCTAAAGGATCCAACCAAATCCATGAGAAAAATGGCAATTGAACTTGAGGTAGACAACAAGACCGTTAGAAATGCAGTAAAATATGATTTGAAGTTAAAATCTTACACAAGAACACCAAAACACTTGTTGACAACAGCTATGAAGGAAAAGAGACTGGAAAGGTGCAAGAAAATTCTTACATGGTTCAAGAAAAAGTCCTCCATTGTGACGATCTTTTCAGATGAAAAGATCTTCACTGTCAATGCTGTTCTGAACCGCAGAAATGACAGATTTATCGCAAAATCCAAAGCTGAGGTTAAGGGGACATTCAGAACAAAACATCCCGCTCAAGTTATGGCTTTTGGTGTTGTGGCTTCCAATGGAAAGAAAATGCCTATAAAATTCTACAAAGCTGATGAAAAAACCAATGTTAATACTTACTACAAGACTCTGAGATACCAGGTATTGCCATGGCTTAAAGCAAACTACCCAGATGGAAATTATGTATGGACACAGGATGGTGCTCCAGCCCACACAGCTAGAAAAATACAAGATTTCTGCAAATCCAACTTTAACAATTTTTGGGAATCATGTTTATGGCCGCCTTCTAGCCTAGATCTAAACCCTCTGGATTCTGCTATTTGGGGCGTTTTAGAACATGCTACCAATAGAACATCACACAGCAATGTTGACTTTCTTAAAGATACTATTAAAGAAGAATGGGAGAAGTTGTCACCCGAATATTTGAGGAACACTTGCGCAAGTTTCAGGAAGCGTGTGAAGGCAGTTATTGAGAAAGAAGGAGGACACATAGAATAAAAACATTTTCTATTATGTAAATTTTCTTGTGGCAAATAAATTCTCATGACTTTCAATAAACTAATTGGTCATACACTGTCATTCAATCCCTGCCTCAAAATATTGTAAATTTTGCTTCCCCACCCTGTATGTGTGTGTATATATATATATATATATATATATATATATATATATATATATATGTGTGTGTGTGTGTGTGTGTGTGTGTGTGTGTGTGTGTGTGTGTGTGTGTGTGTGTGTGTATATCTCGAATAAAGTTATATACAATTATTTACATGAAAATGTTGCAATGCCTCAGATATTTTTTAGGAAAACTATATACAACTATTTACAAAACAATCTGGTGTCATAATATGATGGATAAACATGTTTAATGAACCATTTTTACAACTCAGAAAAGTATATACAACTACTTATAACAACAATCAGGTGTCACAAAATGCTTGGTTGATGTAGTTCACTCTTCCACCAAACCCAATGACATGTTTTTTTTTTCATGCAAGCACTTCTTTGTGAAGCCTGTCAGGGCCTCACAATACTGGAAAAAACTGACATTGTGATTTTTTTTTTTTTTTTTTTTTTTAACCCTGCGATATATATTGCAATATAAAATAGCTGTGTGGTGCCAATGTAAATGGTCAAACAAATTAGTTGTGTTACCTGTCGTTGTGGCAACAATTACAAGGCACTATAGACACAGTACATGTGTTTCAGTAATATCCTTCTTATAGCTGAGATAATTCCAAATTACTGACGTGTCTTTTCTTTTTGGCACCAAGTCTTCATTTCCGGTGATTTTCTCTTGTTCGTTGCTCATTTTTCAATGATGTTACCAGCGACTCACTCCGTGTGTAGGGGCGTGACAAACTGATTAAGAACGACTGTGATTGGTGGATCACTGCGCGCAGTGTGTGTCAGGTACCCTTGAAATGAGTTGAGAACACATTGAGTTCATTTGCCTCCTACATTGCAGGATCTGCGATGTAACTGTTGCGCACACATACACTGTGGTGACAATGCTCAAATGATATATTGTGCAGCTCTAAAGCCCATTATTACCATCTCTTCCTGCACCAAATATGGTGACAGTAATGATGAAAATTCTGTTTTTATTGTGTATCATGAGACTGGTTTTACCAGGCCTTTCAACGACAGTGATGTCTCAGTTTTTCGTTGCACTTTTGCACACATCTGCACTTTGACATGAGTTGAAATGAAAACTCAGCGAGACTCTGCCTGCTGATACATTGTCTTAAATCAGTTTGTGATTTGGATGTGAGGGCTCATCTAGGGACTCCAGAGGGTTAATACTGACTGACTGTACGTTGCATACTGGCTGTCTATGCCTGAATGAGATGCTGTTGTCTCGTAAAGCCCTTGTAGCTACTGCATCTGTCAGTTTCCAGTAAAATGCTTTGTTCCTATATTGTTTTATTTGGCCTTTATTACACCATCAAGTCCCACTGGTATGGAAGTGAGAGTTTTTCATTTGTTGTTTTCAGGTAGTGTGAATTTCTTGGTGGAGGAGGTGGTACTGGCGTGCCGCAGCCTGCAGAGGATCGCAGAGCAGGTTCAGGACACAGAGGAGACCGGGCGATGCTTCCATGAGGTCATCATCCCTCGCCTGTTGGGACTGACACTTCAGGCAGCTCTGCAGGGTGTGCAACTTCCACAAGAATATGTTGATTAAGTTTCAACTTTTAGAGTTAAATAGTCAAATGCCGGTTTATTGTTTTATCTTTTGTCATTTCTTTCCAACCTGTGGTTCTGTTTTGTAGATGAAGGGTCGTCTGGTCATCGTAGTCCTCTGGTGGAGGAGGCTGTCCTGTCTGCTATGGTCCCCGTCATCAGCACTTCCTGTTCCAGGCTCCAGCCCCAGTCAGTGAAATCTGAAATAATTTACAAACACTGTCATTTTCATTAGGATTCAACAGACCTTTTATCCTAAAGATAATCATATAAAAATATCTGCACATCTGTAACAAAACAGAGGAAAAAGACAAAAGGCGTTTCTCAGTCTCAAGTTTGCTGAGTACGGTTTTGGTCAGAACCGTCCCAGAGGTGAACTTCCGTAGAACGTTAGTCTCTGCAATTGGAACAGTTGGTGCTTGTGAACTTTCCTCTGTGGCTCTGTTGGATTTGTGCCATTGGCTTCCTAATGTATTCCCACAATCCACCACAATATGTCGCTGACTTGATTTCAGTACATTTGTACAACTACTTACATGGTCCCTGTTTGTGTGTCCGTGTATGTGTGTCTCGGGATTCACACAAAATCCAGAAAGAGCTGACTGCTTCAGTTTGTCATACCTATGTATTTTTGGTCAAGGAACAGAGTTGCAAAGATGCCAAGTTGATAGGGCCAATATTTTGACAGATATTAGTAATTTTGGAATACAATAGCCTTACAATCACGCTTCTATGCCCAGAACACTTTGGCGGTGACTGCTGGACAAATGCGGTACAGCATGCACAAATACACAACAGCTTAAAAACTACCACATGTAGAACGTGTGGATCCCCATGGGTCAAAGTGGTGGTTTTGTATATTCTTCAAAACTGGATAAACAAATTTCGTTTAATCCCATATCATGATAATAAAGATGCATCTTCTCACTATTCTGGCTCTTGTGCACGTTCCAACTAGTGATGTAACGATTACCGGTATTACGATGAACCGCGGTAAAATTCCTGACTGTAACTATTACCGTTTAAATTCTTATTCTCTCAAATTATCCTGAAAACCGTGTTCGATTATTGCACTTGGAAAACTCAGGGTAACACTGCCCATTTCCTAGAGAAGCAGCAGCATTCCAGATGTGCATTCCCAATTTGCAGTGTTTGGCCTCTGAAAACATGGCTGAAGGCAGCCGCACAGACAGCGCTCCGGAGATCCGGGGATAGTGGCTCCCGCACAGACTGGGTACGAGTGCGTGGACCCACGGACCTGGTCCGTCCGGTCTGAGCACACAGACCTGGTCCGAGCACACGGACCCATAGATCCGGTACAAGCGCACCTCCGTCCCATACAACTATGGCTCTCTCATTGTGACATTGTGAATGATTTGATCTGATAAAAGGGTCAAACGCTCCACTATGACCAGTCCAACTACTTTTTTTCCCACTCAAAAAACCACTCAGGAATCGATAAGAGAATTGATAAAGAACTCGATTGGTAAGCAGAATCGATAATGGTATTGATATTGATAAAAAATCCATTATCAATTCCCACCCCCAGTGTAGATATCTGTTATGTCCATAAGGTGCCATCTTTAATGCACATTTGTATGTTTGATGTTTACATGTTCATATTTTAATATTTCTGCCAATCGAAAGTGCATTGTGCGTGTTATTTTATTTGTTTATTTCAAAATACAACTTGGTTAATTTATTTCAGTGTGTGTATTAGTACTTTTTGAACATTTTGAGCACATTTCAACAATACCTCGATAATGATAACCGTGATAATTTTGGTCACAATAACCGTGATATGAAATTTTCATATCGTTATATCTCTAGTTCCAACATTGTATCACATTATCTGGTGATGGTTATTGACTCAATAAAACATTTCTGAATGAAGTTGTCACAGAAGCCGCTGTTGCCTTTGAGAGTAAATTGACATTAGCACAAAATGCATTCTGGGATATTTGCAGCCACGAGTCACTAACCAGTGCATCCTTGGTTTAAGTTAGCAGACAAGAACAACATCTGGGTATTCCATGTGTTCTTGGTTTGTGCAAACTTTTAAATGGAGCAGGACTTTGGCTGCATCTGATGATGTTTTATTAGAACAGAAAAACAGACAAGAACGTGTATTGAGAAACGCCTTAAGTCATTTTCCTGACCTTTCCTCAGCATTTATTTCCCTCCAACGTACAATCGAAAATGGACTATTTGATTTTCTTTTTGATCTGTTTTAAATAAAATCAGTACTTATATCTGCACATCCGTTTTCTCACCTCTTCCTTTGTTGCTTTGAGGTCGATGTGATGTCCTCCCATGTTACTTTTCCAGGTTGGCAGAACAGACGGCATCGAGGGCTACATCCCTCTTCCTAAACGGAGACGTCTCATTTTTGCCCGACAACTCCTTCCCTTCACACATCCAGCTGCTCAAGGTCTGTATTTACTTCAGTGACTATATAACACATGGGCAAAGTCAGGGGAAGGTTAACATCTGGTCAAAAAAATTAAATTACAATAATCTACACCAAACTTATATTTTTGTCTAGGTAATTATTTGTATTTTCAGGAAAATGTATTTTGAAATTAGAAAAAAATTCTGAAAAAAAATTTGAGGAGTTTTATGAGTGTGAATGTTTGGAAAGTGACAGTTTTGTGCCGTCATTCTGGGTTCATTTTATAAACTCTCATAAATAAATTACATTTATTTCAAATACACTGATATTTGACTATTATATTATTTGTCATATTTTAAACACACAGTGTTTAAAATTAATAAATGCATAGATCTATGCAAATTAATATTATTTGTATGGTGTAAATATTGGAAAAAATGTATATGATATTGATCATTGAAATAAAAAATGTTTATTTAAATATTTACTTTTGTTGTCCATCCGTGACGCTACCATTGTTGAAAACTCTTGCTATTTAGGTATGATACAATATTTTTTTGCTCTAACCAATTATTAGGTTGTAAAATAGAGGGTTTAAGGTATACACTGAATACATTTTAAGATGAAAATGTCAGAGGAACTTCACTTTTGTTAATTTTTTGCCCATCTTTTGATATTTTTCATTTAAAAGTATTTGAAACTAAATTTTGCCCTTTGAGTCTGTTTAAGATGGCATTTAGACCTTTCCAGTTTTGTGTAATATTAGTCTTAAACTTGTCTGGTTCAAAAGTTATAAGTCAAAAAGTAGTGGGCTGTCCATCCGTGACGCCCTTGACCTCACTCACATGCATTTCTGTCAGTGTTGATCTGAAAAATGATCTGTCATTTTTTTTTTTTTCTCACAGAAGCAGCAGGGCAGCACTTGGAGGCAGTCCCAGATGGTCTGTCTGCTCATGGGCTGTGTGTGTTCATTACCTCCCAGTGTAAGTGCTTTACAGAGTCTAAAGACCCTCTGAAGTCACTGTAGAAGTATCTGAGGTCATGTTCTGTCTGTCCTCCAGGTGCGGATACCTCAGTTAGATGAGCTGTTGTCAGAGCTGGAGGAGATGAGCTGTACCTGCACACACACGCTGTCATACACCTCTGCTGCAAAGTGCTTTGCAGGCCTGATCAACAAGAGTCTACAGGGTGCGTTGGTTTTACAGGTTTTCAATCTTAGGCCCTGTTCTCACTTTGCATTTAAATAAAGTACATCCAGGCAAATCCGATCACATGTGGATGGTTCAAATGCAAAGCCTGAATACATTGAGGACAAATTTAAGGAGTGATTAGAGACCCGTTTATCCACATTGTCTAATAGTTTGAACAGGTATGTGCTCTGGGACACACTGAAGGACAGGCAGTGGAGTTGGCTCAGGTTCAGGTTTAGTCCGACCAGCCGATGTAGGAGCTTGACATGTTTTAATTTATTCCAACTGGCTGAACCAATATTTGGAATTAAGATGTTGTGTCAACTGGATGATCAGTGTTACAGGGGACATATTTAGCTAAACCCACTTTTATTTGTCTTTGGTTCATTTATTTGTGTATTAGGACCCTAATAGTTCATAAAGTTTGAATTTGAACCCTCCAGGTGCTGCAGAGCTATCTTTATATTCATTCTGGCAAAAATCGAGTGGAATTTCTACAACCTGTTTTAATTCCTGCTTAATTTGTTTCGTCTATACCTAGTTACATTTGCTCATATAAGGTCAAGACTCCTGACAAACATTTCTCCAAATACGCCATAATTATTTATCAGCACCAGCGGTTGTGGTCCATACTGAAAATATGTCCAAACTTCGAGACGATTACCTAAAATGTTTAGTTGTTGGTTGAACGGGACAGAGCAGCACAGTCAACAACCTGGAGGGGGCGGGGCCTGAAGTGGCTCATGTGCATTTAAAGGGCCAGCGCTCCAAACCACCTTTCTGGTGTCATTAGTCAAAAATAGGGTTGAAGATGGACCTGTGGAGTTGAATGAAGGAAGAATTCAGACCCAAGCAGAGCATTTACAGTTTATGGAGACCACAGGGAAATGGTTGAAAATGCAGAATTCCATTGGAAAAAAAAGCTAAATATCACTCCTTTAAATCCTACCAGTTTTACATCACTAATATCTCTAAGCAACATGATAATGTAATGAACATAAGTAATATTACATTGTAATATATTGTTTTGAACAGACTAACAAAGACACTAATATTTGATGAATCCTAAGTGATTCACTGTGTAAGGGTTGACTTTATTTGCATATTGAGCAGGGTTAGAGTTAGATTCAATCAGAAGTGATCACTCCAGACACATCTGGCGATATTTTCATCCCAACAGATGTGTTTACAGCGGGATATTTGTGTTTTGCTATCTTAAGACAGATGTTAATGCAAGGTCAAAACAGGGCCTTAAAGCTGCAGCCTCCTCTGCTGCAGCTCTTGTGAGACTGCGGTTTGTTCCTCAGGTGACGCTCTGGACAGCCTCATTCAGAGGACAGTGAGGAGGGTCTGCGGTGAGATGGATTCTCCAGGCTCAGCGCTGCGCACTCAGGCCTTCACCCTCATGATCTGGGTAAGAGTTGAATTGGACTTCACCTGTTTCACCATCTGCTGCTTAGTTAATTCAACCAATCCTCCCATCTGCCGCTTCCCCAGTGAGTCATATCAAGGCTGACCGGAATCTTGGCATCTGTTGTGAGCAGCACACGTGGCTTGTGCAATCACCGTTTTTATCATCTTAGAAATATTTCAGAAATATGCTCTGTGTTAAGTTTTAAAGGCACAGAGACCATTGTACACTGGTATGTCAGCACACTTGGATTACTGCAACAGCCTTTTTACTCAGAACCTGTTGATCGGCTCCAGACTTTAGAGACGTGATTACATTTGTTTTACACCGTCTCCCAGTGTGTTTCAGGACAGGTTGAAAGAATTGACTGATTACTTTTATGGTAAAAGGTAATCATGACCAAAGGATTCATAAAGACATTTTGAAGCAGAATCCATGGTCTGAATCACAGTAAAATGCAGGTTTGTTGTCATTAAATTACAGGGTATCCAGTTACTTCAAATATCAAGAAAACCTCAACACAGGAAATTAAATTACATGCATGATTTAGACGGTATGTATCGTAGGTGTCTTCTATCAAAATTCAGATCATTCAGTCACTTCAGTGGAGAGAGGAAGGATTAAAATGTGGACCCCTCTCCATCTATCTACTGCACACGATTTAGAGCCACATCACTTTCCATTTCCAGTTTCACGGAGCCACGTATTACTTTATTGGACTGGACCTAAAATGAGCCAGTTATAAGTTAAGCTCAGAGACATTATTCAGCATTAGAAAAGGAAACAAAAAACAGGTTTTAATTTAGACTGAATCAGGTTTGAGCTGCGCAGTAAAACAGGAATGTGGCCTGTTGCGTGATCTTCTGTTTTATGCCCGTTCCTTTTGATCAGGAAATGACAAACACCATAATCACAAAACATACTGAAAAGAAAAGGGAACTGGGGTATTACTAGCTGTCCACAGCTGCAGAGAGGAGGACAGTTCATATTGTGCCTCCTTGTATACTTTATAGAAGAGACTGAAAGATCCAATTTTTATCAGAAACACCTGAGATGCATACCTGCTTTACCATGCATTTCTTTCTCTGTGGTCTTCTTGGGGAAAAAAAAACAACAAAAAAACAGATGACAGTGATCACTTTGTTCCTCATCCTGTTTATCATGAGATTTCTGAAGAGCTGAGGTTGAGGTTGAATTGCTTTTGGTTGTTTTTGTTGAACTAAAATCTATGCATTGCAGGGCTGTACGCTTTTTTTTTTTTTTTAATAATTTTTGTAATTTCTTTTTCACATGTTCATAGACATAAAATACAACAAACAGTACAACAAGGCCAGTTGAGGGTGACAGTATTCAACAAAAGACATCCATAAATAATACAATAAAAGATACATTTACTTTTTTAGGTGGTAGCACTGGTGCTAGGAAGTTAAACATTTTAGTAGCACAAAGAAAAATTTAGTTGCACACACAGTTGGATAGTTTGTTAACATGTTGATTGGCTGAATTAATTTGATACTGATCAGAAATTCTAACAGTGTTGAAAATTCGAAAATTTTGGGGCTTATACTGTTTGAAGGTTTTAGAGAGAGAGAGAGACACACATCACAAATTCAATCAAAGAGATGCCACCTGGGGGTGCAGGTTAAGGGGGGGTAAATATGACAAATTCATGGGGCCCATCATTTGTGGGGGGTCCAGTGGATACAAGTTAGAAGTTGTGAAAATGTAATGTAAGATCCGCTGTATAATAGAGGCATAGAAGTCGGGAGTCAGACGTTGAAAGTGTGTTAAGTTTCAGTTTTGTTTTCATGCTAGCCGAAGTGGCATTATGTTTGGACTGCACCCCCACATACATTGACATCGTTGTCGTGACATACTGAGGTAGAAACTACAGAAAAACACCTCTTCATTTTGCTTGAGGCTTCTTCTTGTTCTTGGTTGTAATGTAAAAAAATGATACAAATGTCGCAGTTTCCTTGCACATATCAGCGAGGGCGGAAACGTTTACCTGGAAATGTAGTTCTTTTGTATTCAGATTGTAAAGGACAGTACACACCTAGAACTACAACTCCCATGAAGCATTGTTCCAACAGCTGATGAATAGGACAAGAGACAGTAATATAGCCTAGTTTTCCCCACTATTTTAGATATGATACCAGTGCAACTCCTACACAATTGTGCTCGTGGATGCTTATTTCTCTTCACACAGAATGATTTTTAGTAGCAAATGCAATGGAAATTGTCGCACTGTACAGCCTTGTATCACTTAATTTTTTTTTCTCCAAAGTTCTTTTTATTGAATTTTTATATTGTAACAATCATAACCGTAGAATTAAATGTACATAATGTATTACAACATAGTTGTCTAACCCCACTCTAACAGTCTCACACACTCACACATCCAAAATAAATACATAAAATTAAATAACATAAATTAGTGTTGCTTCATTTTGAATCAATATTTCGATAACAGTTAAAAGAAACCTGAAACAAATCTGCTCATTGATTAAGTTGAGCTAAACTGAACACATTTTTCTTACTGTTGCATGACTTGTCTTTTTTTTTCCTTCGTGATGCACAATGTAGCATGGATGTAACAAGAAAAGCCAGCAGGTATAGTATTGTTTTCTTTAATCCCCAGGTTGCCAAGGCTCTGCTGGTCAGATACCACCCTCTGTCTACAACACTGACGGACAAGGTAAACAGTCAACCATGTGCGTGTGCATCATTTCCCTGTTACCTTTTGAACTCACCTGAACCCAAATGGCGTCTCTCTGAAGCTCTTCTCTCTGCTCGACAACACCGATCTTGGTTCGATGGCGGCGGACGGCTTTTCGCTGCTGATGAGCGACTCCGCTGACGTCCTGAACCGGGCGTGTCACGCAGACGTACGCATCATGTACCGCCAACGTTTCTTCAGTGAGAATTCAGCCAAACTGGTGCAGGGCTTCAACGCAGCTCCCCAAGGTGACAGACAGTTTCACTTAGCATTAACAATAAATCTAAAACACAGCACTTTTAGATGTCTCGTCTTATGTGTTCCAGTATTGTATGACATCATCAGCCTGTAGATTTAGAGAAAAGGGAGTCTGTCCAAACTATGAACTTCACTCACTATATTAACTCATAAAGACTGAAACAACCGTCAGTGACCAAAAACCATCTACTGATCTAAACTGTTTAATACCTGTTGATCCACTAAGCCTATCAATACATGTAAATAATGGGTGTAAAATACAGTTATTGATCTTTGCATGGTCATCAGATATGACCCATTTGGACGTTCAGAGGCTCCGTAGTTACCGTGGAAACACCGGCATCTTCTACAGCATTGATTCACCAGTAAAACCCATGGAGTTGGATCAATGACAGTGGATAAAATGAACAAAAATGAATAAAAACCTACAAAATGATAAATAATGTGGGAAAAAAATAAGTAAAAAATTCACTAGAATAAAGCTAAAAGAGAATAGAAAAACAATAAAATGAAAAAATAACAGCCAAAGTAATGAATAAAAGGAACAAAATTAATAAATCTATAAAATAAGTTGCAAACTGAACTAAATTTTAGGGGGAAAAAATAGAACAATTTATAAAAACTTGAAACATTGATTCACCAGTAAAATCCATGAAGTTGGATCAGTGACAGTGGATGGACACACTGCATTTATGTTCAGTTAATAATATATTTTTCAGAACAAGTCACTTTTTCCTCAATTTTCTCTATTTTGATATATTAAACTTTGAATTTACTGACTTTTAATTGACATCTACATGATCAGTAAATTAAATGTAGGTAAATGAAAATGACCTGATTTTCACAGAAAAATGCAAACTACAGAGGATAATATAGTAAATGGTGATAAATCACCTACGTTAGACAGAGTTAGACACAAAAGTAGTTGTGACTGTCACCATTTTCATGTCACAACTTTCTTTCTAATGATATCAGTTCAGTTCACATATTATTTACAAATCATTTAAAATACATATGTCACTTGTATTCATAATTTACAGCAAGATGTGATTTTGTAAAAAGGGTAACCCCAGAAGCTATCCATAGCTTATAAACAGGGGCCCAAGACATTAAGCAAACAGTGCAATTGATTATGAAGACAATCTACATTTCTACCTGAGATAAAACCTAACCCTTGCTCTAAAACAACCTAAGGTAATCCCATAAATACAGACAGTATAGAATTTAGACAGTATCAACACGTGAGGATACAATGACACAGGCTTAAATTAAACATATTTCAAAAGCAGTTTTTGTTTTAATTGCTTTTTAAATATGGATAGGGATGCAGACTCTTTTATGGTGCTCTCAGTCTCATTCCAAGTCTGCGGACCTTTAACTGTCACATGAAGATTTGAGCATTTCAGTTTCCATTTCTTTCCCCTTACATGATGTTTCCCTCTTGTGTCATGTACTTGAGTAGGTACATAAATTTGAATGAGATGACAGAGTCTGTCATTTAGTCTAGATATTACCTTATACATTACACATGCATTGTGGAAAGTGTTGGACTCAGTGAGCTTCAGAAGTTTGAAAAGAGGATCAGAGGGAGCGTTTAACTTAGTCCATGAGATTAATCCAACAACTGTCTTTTGTAAGATCTGTACTTTCTCAAGATAAGTAGGGGATATATATATATATATATATATATATATATATATATATATATATATATATATATATATATATATATATATATATATATATATATATATATGTGTGTGTGTGTGTGTGTGTGTGTGTGTATATATATATATATATATACATACATACACATATACATACAGGGTGGGGAAGCAAAATTTACAATATTTTGAGGCAGGGATTGAAAGACAGTGTATGACCAATTAGTTTATTGAAAGTCATGAGAATTTATTTGCCAAAGGAAAATGTACATAATAGAAAATGTTTTTATTCTATGTGTCCTCCTTCTTTCTCAATAACTGCCTTCACACGCTTCCTGAAACTTGTGCAAGTGTTCCTCAAATATTGGGGTGACAACTTCTCCCATTCTTCTTTAATAGTATCTTCCAGACTTTCTGGTAATAGTTTTGCTCATAGTCATTCTCTTCTTTCCATTATAAACAGTCTTTATGGACACTCCAACTATTTTTGAAATCTCCTTTGGTGTGACGAGTGCATTCAGCAAATCACACACTCTTTGACGTTTGCTTTCCTGATTACTCATATGGGCAAAAGTTTCTGAAAAGGTATGGATAATAGTGTTAGGTATGATTATGACATCAGTATATGTTTGGTTTCAAAACAATTGACGTAGTGCCTGCTGAGAAAAAACAACTAAATGTTCATTGTAAATTTTGCTTCCCCACCCTGTGTATATATATATATATACACTTAAGCCCAAAATTATTCATACCCCACGCAAAAATTGATTATTTCATAGTTTTTATATGAAATGAAGGACAGAGAAAAGGTTTGTATAATTTCATTTTATTTATGGTAGATTACGAAGCAATACAGCAAATTTGGTTCCTTTGTTGTTGACCTATAGGTTACATAATCAACATTTTGGGTTTGTATGCATGTCCATAATTATTCATACCCCCTGAATGGTCATGGAATTTAGGCTTTTTTGGGTGCCAAAACTAGGGCTAATCATTATGAATGCCATCCCTGGAACTCACTAACCATGTGCAATCCCTTATGCAACCTGTCATGTAATAAACTGAAATAAATTCAGTGAGTGAGTGCATTCATTCTCACTTTATGGTCAACAGTCAAACCAACGGCATGGCAAAGACAAAAGAACTGAGTGAAGACCTTCGATCGCGCATTGTAAATGCACACAAGGATGGCAAAGGCTATAAAGCTATAGCAAAGCAATTTCATGTGCCAGTCGCCACTGTACAGAGCATCATCACCAAGTTCTAAAGGTTCCACACTGTACAGAATCACAAGGGGCGTGGCCGGAAGCCAAAGATGACATCAAGACTATCACGAAAAGTTGTGAGAGAGGTCAGCAAAAACCCCCGGATCACCACCAAGGCTATCCTGAAAAATTTGAGTGAAACTGGAACCAACATATCGAGGCAGACACTGCAGCGGACATTGCACAAAGAGGGCTTCCGTGGATGCCGGCCAAGGAAGACTCCACTGCTCCAGCCCAGGCATGTAAAAGCCAGACTAGCCTTTGCAAAAGCACATCTAGACAAGGACCCAAGCTTTTGGTTATCAATGTTGTGGTCTGATGAGACAAAAATGGAGCTTTTTGGCCACAGGGATGTGGCCTTTGTTTGGAGAAGGAAAGGTGAAGCATTCCAACCCAAGAACACGGTTCCAGCAGTCAAGCACGGCGGTGGAAGCATCATGCTTTGGGGATTCTTCTCTGCAAGTGGGCCTGGGAATCTCGTCAAAGTGAATGGCATCATGAGAAAGGAACAATACATTGAGATATTGGAAGAAAATATTAAGCAGTCGGCAGAAAAACTTGATCTGGGTCAGCAGTAGATGTTTCAACAGGATAACGATCCTAAACACACAGCGAAAGCTGTCAAGAAATGGTTCAAGGATAATGATGTGAATGTCTTGGAGTGGCCAAGCCAAAGCCCAGACCTGAACCCGATCAAAAATCTGTGGAGGGAGGTCAAGACACAAGTTTCGGCAAGAAGACCTTCTAACCTCAAGGATTTGGAAACCTTTGCAAAAGAAGAGTGGGCAAAAATCCCTGCTGAAGTCTGCAGAAACCTGATCAGCAACTATCGGAACCGTTTGCAAGCTGTTATAGCAAATAAAGGCTATGCCACTGATTATTAATCATGGGGTATGAATAATTATGGACATGCATACAAACCCAAAATGTTGATTATGTAACCTTTAGGTCAACAACAAAGAAAGCAAATTTGCTGTATTGTTTCGTAATCTACCATAAATTAAATTGAATTAAACAAGTATTTTCTCTGTCCTTCATTTCATACCTAAAACTATGAAATAATCAATTTTTGCGTGGGGTATGAATAATTTTGGGCTTAAGTGTATATATATATATATGTGTGTGTGTGTGTGTGTGTGTGTGTGTGTGTGTGTGATACTTAATACAGAGTTCCCAGGGTCTTAAAAGTCTTGAATTTACAAATCTGTATTTAATACCTTAAAAAGTCCTTAAAAAGTATTAAATTTGATGTGGTAGGTCTTACATTATGTTGCCATAAACTTGTTCGCTGCATTATGCTTAAATGTATCTGTTAAATGTCCAAGATGGAAAGAATGTAACGTTAGTCGACTCAGTTCCACCTGTTCCAACCCGACAATTTATACTGAAATGAGGAATCAATTATTGCTAACTTTGCAGCCCCTGGTGAGAAATGATCACAGAACATTTAGTCCAAGACACGTGCAGCCGTTAGTTCAACTCAGAACCATGGGAATCAAGGCGTTGGAGTGAATAAACACATTACAATACATCCATTCTAGGAGTCACAAATTTTTGGCAGCATGGCCGTGAAATAGGCTGTGAAATGGGTATTAAATTCTTTTGTAAGTACCGTAGTCTTAAAAAGGTCTTAAAAGTCTTAAATTTACCCTGTGGAAACCTGTAGGAACCCTGTTAAAAGTTGAATGTAGAAAGTCACATCCGTGCTATTTGAAGCTCATTTCACCTCCTTTTAATGACAGAATGACTAAACTGCTGAGAAATACATGGATTAATCGTTGACATTTCCTCCAACATAGACCCCCCCCCATACACACACACACACACCTTCTCACATGTCTGTACACATTTCACTTCAAGGCCCAAAATCTTTCTACAGAGTTCTACCCAAACACCAGAGCTGGTAGAACTCTGTAAATAACTAGAGTAAATATTTGGACTTTGTATCCTCCAGAGGTCCAGATTCTTTCACTCATTGCAGGTTATTTGTTAATTGACTGAATACTGGACTATGCAGTTGGGTTCACTTTTCCTTTTTCTCCTTCAGAGAAAAAACCAAACTACCTGAAGGCTCTGTCCAACATCGTCAATAAGCTGCCCAAGCAAGTTCAAGTGACCGAACTCCCAGCGGTAAGTAAAGAGGAAAATACACTTAGGCTACGTTCAGACTGCAGGCAAATGTAGGCCAATGTTTTTTTTTTTGTTTTTGCACATATGTGACCTGTATCCATGTGTGACCTGTATCTGTTAAAGACAGTTTGAACAGCACAAATCTGTTTTGTTTTTTTGTTTTTTTTTCAAATCCAACCCAGGCCAGTTTCGTATGTGGTCCTAAATCTAATATGTATCTGATATTTTCCAATGTGACTTCAGTCTGAACAGCCAGGTCACATTTATCCAACCTTTATGTCATTGAAATGCGACAAATGTCACAATTCTGCGTCCCAGGAGTGTTACTTCCATAAACACAGTGTGTGCCTGTGTGGTCACGTATTGCATCAGGACCTCTTTTGTGCATTCGGGTCACTTGAGGGTCGCATTCTCTTTATACTCAAAACTGCTAGAAGTCGCATTTAATGTGTAATATGAACGAGCACACAAAAAAATCATATTTCACCAAAAAATCCAAACGGTGCATGAAGACCTGCTGTCTGAATGCAGCCTTAGAGGACTGCAGTCTTTATTGTCTTAGTATCTGCAGCATAAGAAACAGTAAATGCTGCAATAAAAACAACAAAACACACATCCAATTGCATATTCCCAAAATGCGTGCATTTAAAATGATGGAGATAAAGAACAAATGTGAGCGCTATGTACACAAAAAGATCACACTGAATATATTAACAATCAAGGATGTCAACATGGTTTTAGTCCAGGGGCCACATAAAGACCAGTGTGATCTCCAGTGAATCTGATCAGTGAAATATTAAAGGTGGGGTCTGAGATGTTTTCCTGGAGCATTTTTTACTATATTCCTTAAAATCCCCTTCACACCCCGATTACAACTAATTAATTAAATGCTCTAACACAAAAATTTAAAAAATTAGTCACCTGTGGAACGGACAGGACTGAAAAAACACCATCCAATCATTTTGAGCGGCCACTCGAAATGATTGAACGGTGATATGTCTATCAAATTTAACTGCCATTGCCCCCCCCACACGTGTGTACCTCTCTTCGAGCATGAATCGCGTGTTCTCACAGGCTGGAAGTGCTTGTACAGGAAGCGAAGCCAGAACCTGGCTATTTAGTCATACTAGGATGGAAAGTTCACCGGCAAACTGTTTAGTCACTAACATAAACCAGTAGGAAATGTAACATTAGTCAGGTAGGTCTGAACTGGGGCTGTTCTGGAAGAGCAGGGGTGTTAGAGGAAACTGAATGAGGTTTGCATGGATGCCATAGTTGGAGTCGGAGCCCGAGGCGGGGCCGTACGGGGCCGGAGCTGGGGCTGTAGTCGGAGCCTCAGCCGATGTCAGAGACGGAGCAGAGCCTCAGCCGGCGAACTGTTGCTGTGCAGCGCTCATGAACCCTCAGGAACAAGCATTGCACGTGCCAGTACTCTGGAGGTGTGGCTGCAGAGGGACGTCTGAAGAAAGGGGTTTGGACTTTTGAACTGAGTATTTTCAAAATGTAGCTGCTCGAACTGTTTTTCTAAGATCTCATACCCCAACTTTAAGTGAAAAAAGTAAAATTACTTTAGGAAAATGTTTATATCTACAGTAAAAATGTGAATAATATGAACAAACATGAACAACTTGAAATTTCTCAAGAAAAATATGTGCAATGTGTACAATATTCTGCCTTAGTTTATCATTTACACAAGTGCATTATAACTTACAGACCACAGTGGATCTGCAAATACACAAAACATTTAATAACAGACTGGTTGGTCCAGTTACACTGACTCCTCTTAAGAGATTTTGTATTTTTCATATTTGTTCGCATTATTTCACATTTTTTATGAAAGGATAATTTGTAAATGTAAATATTTTCATGTAATTTTAATTTTTTTTTAACTAAAACCAATAGTAACATCTGGAGTTGTCATTATTAAAGGTTATTATGGTAGTATTTTACTGGTCTGACCCACTTAAGATCAAATTGATCTGAATGTGGAACCTGAAATAAAATAATTTTGAAACTTTTGATTGTTAATATCTTCAGTGTAATTGTTGGCATATCATCCCATGGGCAGATTGGACCATTTGGCGGGCCGCTTTTGGCCCATGAGCCACTTTTTTTATATCCCTGACATAAGGTATGAATACATGACCAATAGTTTGACAGTGATAGACTTTGAAAAAACCCATTCCAGTTACTGGGAACAATGGGACTGGAGTTGTGACTTGGAGAGCACCCCGTCACGGACAAATCAGATGTGTGTATTCATGGCACGTAGTAGCACACGTCAAGTGTGTTCCATTACTTCAGTATTGTTAGTTTTTCAAGGGTTGTTGCTGAACTGTACATTTGTACAGTCAGAAAATTGGTTTTAAATGCCCAGAAAACAAAGTTTATGATTTTATCAAAAGCTTGCTTGCAAAATTTTGACAATCTAAGAATTTTTACATCTGATGGTTCATTGACTGAAACGGTGTCTTCCTATAAGTACTTGGGAATATGAACTGATAAACAGCTCTCTTTCAAAGTTCATATCTCTAATCTAGCTAAGAAACTCAAATTGAAGATTGGCTTTTATTTTAGAAATAGATCCTGTTTCACATTTTCCACAAAAAAAAAAAAAAAAAAAACTTGTAGAAGCTACCTTTCTGCCTGTCATTGATTATGGTGATCTATTGTACAGATATGCAGCTACCTTCATTTTAAGGAGCCTTAATTCAGTACATCATGCTTCTTTACGTTTTATTGCAAAATCTGTCACTCACCACTGCATTCTCTGACGTAGTGGGCTGGACATCATTAACCCTCCATAGACAAAAACACTGGTTTATGTTCATCTATAAAGCTCTGCTGAGTAAACTCCCAAAATGCCTCAGTACTCTTCTTTCTGTTAGCTCTGGTAGTTTTCATTTACGTTCCTCCAAGTGGTTGCTTTGACTGCTCCCCGAGTTCTGACAGACTTTGGAAAAACAGCATTTTCCCACCATGCACCACGGTCGAGGAATAATCTACAAAACACTGTAAAACTACATACATTCATTTCTGTTAATGGTGTTAAAAGTATCATGGAGAATGCAGAGAAGGAGGAATGTCACTGTTTTTCTTGATGCCATTATGGCTGAATAGTTACCTCCGCCTAGAGGTATTGTGATCACTTTGCTTTGTGTGTTTGCGCGTTTGTTTGTTTATTTGTTTGTTTGTTTGTTTGTTTGTTTGTTTGTTTGTTAGCAAGATAACTCAAAAAGTTATGGACGGATTTTCTTGAAATTTTCAGGAAATGTTGATACTGGCACAAGGAACAACTGATTAAATTTGGTGGTGATGGGGCAGGGGGGCACATCTGTCTTGGTGGAGGTCTGCGCTCTCCAAGTGCTTTTCTTGTTGTTATTGTGTTGTATTGTTCATTGTGTATCATGTATATGTTTTCTGTTGTTTGGACTTTGTATGGCTGATACCTTGGCCACGTCTCCCTTGCAAAAGAGATTCCTAATCTCAGTGGGACTTCCTGGTTAAATAAAGGTAAAAGATAGGAAAAAAAACAAACAAACAAGGTGAAACAGTGTTTTAGTTGAATTCTGCTCCTTTAATTCTGCTCCAGTCATGTGTAGAACAGCTGTTAACACCACCTTCTGACCATCCCACACAGCCCAACAAGTTTTTTTTCTTTTCTTAATTTTAACTTTTCAAAGTCTGCTTCAGATTCACTCATCATCTTCTGCAGACACGGCTTCTTCACCCCCAGGTGGAGAAAAGTGAACACAACCACACTGAATGTTGAAAAGGCTGAAATGTTAAAGCTCAGAGCCTTTTTCTCATCTTAAATGACGTCAGCAGTAATCAGACTTGGTTTCTGCCTCCGTTCAGCTCCTGTCGCTGCTGCTGGAGGCCTTGTCATGTCCCGACGGCGGCGTCCAGCTGTCCACTCTGTCGTGTCTGGAGCCCGTCCTCGCCGACCCTCCGGCGGCGCTCATCCAACAGCTGGAGGCGCTGGTCAGCAGGCTGCTCGCCCTCACCTCCAGCCCAGCCATGGTCAGTGACATTTTCTGTTTCTGTCATCCTCACATATGGTTCATGTGTGAGGAGGTCGACTGAAGATGTTTGTTCATACATGTCATGTGAACAGTGAATCAACAGGATCTCCGTCTCTTACAGGATGTGAGGATCGCCTCCTTGCGGTGCATCCATGCACTGTCACGCTTCCCTGTACACGAGGTAAAATATGTTCTGAGATATTTTCTAATGAAATTAGAGCTGCAACTAATGATTACACTGGGTTACAAAAACATGTTTTTTGCAAGTTGTCTAGGTTTTTTCAACTGAATTAGGACCATTTTGCACCGCTAAATCCAAAAATGACATCTGTTTTTCTCAATCAGGTCAGGTTTTTTTGCTCATTTGATTTTGAAAAATTTGATCTTCTCACAATCTGCGCCCAAACTTTATCTTGGTCACTAAGTTTAATACCAAAATAAGATTGGTAAGCACACTTTATGAAACTTGTGACTTGATTCCTGTTAGGTACAATGGTGTATTCGCCGCAGATGTAGCAGAATATGTCAGGCTTATTTTCTAGTCGAAGCCATTTCATTCACGTAATATTAAAAAAACCATTAATCATAAATTGGCAAAAGTAAAATCTTCAGAACTCGTTTATTGTAAGAAATATGAAAGAATTTTGTATCATATGATGTGAAAATGCCCATAAATGTAAGCAAAAATGTTAGAAAGCCAATATGTAGCATAGTTCAGAAAGTTGACCTGATTGAGCAAAATTAATGTGATTTTTGGATTCAGCACCAAAATTATCCTAAATCAGCTCAAAAAACTTAAACAATAAATTTGTTGTTGACCAGTGTTATTTCGATAGTCGACTAGTCATCGACTACTGTAAGGACTAGTCAGATTATAAACTGCAAAAAATAACAAAAAACAATGGCTCTTAATAAAGTACATTTTATGTCCTTTAACAAGAACATGTGATGCACAACATAATAGCAAAACAAAGTCTGTTCAACAAGTGCCTGGAACAACTTACAGAAGGAGATGAAACTGAAGGAACTGGTCCCTTTAAAATCATTCAAAGTCATTGTAAATGAATGGGTAAAGGATGAATCAGGATGTAGATGTTTTTCTAATTGATTGAATCAGGATCTGCTTTCAGATGGTTTTTAGGAACATTGTTGTTATACTTTTAGTACTTTTTAAATTATTGATGGTGTTTTATGCGTATGTTCATACTTTAGTGTTTTTTGTATGGCTTTAGAACTGACTTTTGTGTTTTACATATATCTTCAGTGTGTACGGTTTAATGTATGGCTGTGAGTTCCATTTTCTGTAACTTCTGCTGCTGCTGTCTTGGCCAGGACACAAATGAAAAAGACATTTTTATTCTTAATGAGCTTTTTCCTGCTTAAATAAAGGTTAAATAAAAATATTCAATTCATTGTTCAACTAATATTGCAGCAGCAATAAAATACTGTTTTATTAGTAAACTCTGCTTACTTTTTCACTAAATTTGTTTATGCCGGTCTCAGGTTTTGCCGTTCCGAGCCCAAGTGTTGCGAGCTCTGGCCCGACCCCTGGACGACAAGAAGAGGCTGGTGAGGAACGAGGCGGTGCAGGCACGAGGAGAATGGTACGACGCCATCGGACGAAAAGAACCCAGTCCCATAAATATAACAACACCCCTGGGGTTCTGTGTTTTAGTGCTGTATTTGCATCCAAGACCAGTGTTGTGCAAGTTACTCCCAAACTGTAATCCATTACAGATTACTTGTAACTTGTATTTCAAAGTCATTCCTTACCTTACAATATTACTGTCTCTGAACTGTAATTTGTTACATGACTCCTGTATTACTTTGGAGTTCCATACAGACTATCATCATAAATGGTGCCTGTGCAGTACAACCCAACCCTCCCAAAGACAAAAAATACCCTCCCCATTACAACAGACAGGAGAGCCTTGGGACATATAAATTTGTGCCCCGAAGTACATGTGGATGGATAGTTCAGTAAATAACACTACAGTCCATGATGTTTGAATCCCAGCAGGAATGCTTGCATTTTTTTCAACGTTTTACATGTTCAGACAGGGGGTGGGGCCGAGAACGCAGGTAGCTGTATCCACAGTTATTAAGAATTCTCACAAGTCATAGAAATGTTAGCTTACCTTGTCATTGCTGATCACAGGGGTCATGCTAACTCGCTTCAGTAAAGCAGGGTGAGGGTTACACTGGTCTACAATTTTTTAGAAATGATTTGCTTTAGAGATTAAATGCGCTAAATGTTAGAATAGAATAGAATAGAATGCCTTTATTGTCATTATACATACGTACAACGAAATTGTAAGAGACAACTCTCTGGTGGTGCGTAGTGCAAAAAGTTTAAATGTTCCGTATTTTAATAAGATTAATTGGAAAATAAATGACAAAAGTGCCGGTTTGCTGATGTTTTCAAGGTATATGATTTAGTGTTATTACACATATTTATTGGTTTATGTACATTTATATAATAGTTTTATAAATCTTCCACTAAATAGAACCTGTAAAGTGAATGTATTCTAATGTGCAGACAGTGTTTTGAAGTAGATCTTGTAGCTCTGAGACAAATATTCCTTTTGAGTCAAACCCATTCTCTCGTTAATTCTTGAATTTCACATTTTGACCCAAGGCTGTATCTTGGAAAGTTCAGCCAACCAGCATTTTTGACTTGATTTTTCTTTATCAGTGACTCTCATGTGGTAAAATGTCATTACTTTTATTCTGGAAGCATTTTCCTTGTAGACCAGTGTTATTAATGAGCACACGTCCACGTGGACAATGGACCGTCTTCTGCCGTCTTCACCCATTGGCTGAACACCAACAGGAAATAGACCTTTACTCACACATTTTTGATTCCACTCAGGGGTGGGCAACTCTGGTCCTCGAGGGCCGGTATCCTGCATGTTTTAGCACATCTGGTTCAATTAATGATCAGCTCATCACCAAGCTGTGCAGAAGCCTGATAACGATGTAATGGCTTCCAGGTGTGTTTGACGAGGGAAATATCTAAAACATGCAGGATACCGGCCCTCAGGGACCAGAGTTCCCCACCCCTGCAGGTCTCACGGTCCTGCTGGTTTTTTTTGTGTTTGTTTTAGTATTTGAGCAGTTAAATTATGGGCTAAAAGTGTGTTGTAACACAAGTGCTATTGAACATGTACCAAGTAAAATATTACTGAAAATTGATTAGTAATACTTTACACTACGGCACAGGTGTCAAACATGTGGCCCGGGGGCCAAATCTGGCCCACAAAAGGTTCTGTTCTGGCCCGCAGGATGAAAAACGCAAAACTTAACCTGAACAGTCAAGATTGTCAAAATCATTTTGGTTCAGGTTCCACATACAGACCAATGTGCTCTCAAGTAAAAATAACGACACAATAACCCATGAATAGTGACAACTATAAATTTTCTTTGTGAAAAATTGTGGAAAAAATTTAAGTGAAAAAAATAACATTACACTGTGAAAATATTAACATTTACAAAACTATTCTTTCACAGTAAAATGCAAATAAATACATACATAAAAACAAAGATGAACAACCCGAAATGTGCAATTTGAACAATATTCTGTCTGTTACTAAATGTTTTGTGCATTTATGGATCCACTGTGATCTGGAGTTGTGTTAATAATAAGAGATGTAATACTGTAGAAATTGTTCAAATTTTAGTTCCGAACTCCAAACTTTTAATAATATTCTGCCTGTTACCAAATGTTTATGTAACATTGTGTGTAATGTACATGTATAAATAATACGTCGAGGTATAATTTTGTTAAAATTTCACTAATTTTTCAAATGAAATTTCCGTTTTTTCAGGTTATTCACATCTTTTTTGTAAATGCAAATATTTTCATAATTTAATTGGGTTTTTTTTGTACTAAAACAAAAAGAAAAACTTGGATTTGTCATTATTTATAAGTTATTAAGTCATTATTTTACTGGTCTGGCCCGCTTGAGATCAAATTGGGCTAAATATGGCCCCTGAACCAAAATGAGTTTGACACCCCTGCACTACGGCGTTACAGCAAAAAGTAATCAGTAACTATACTGCATTACTTTTGTAATGCGTTACTCCCAACCAGGGGTGGGCAACCTGTGGCTCTTGGGCCCTTTTCTAGAGGCTCCATGTGGCTTTGTCAAAAAACATATGAAAATTAATAACACTAAGAATTTTTTTTTTTTTTACACATTTTGCTGTTATTGTCAGAACCATAAAGTCAGTCTGATGTTATGCAGCTGTAAAAAATGTAGACCTTACTCCAAATGAATCTAAAAATAGAAACAGTAGAAGTAGTAATACTAGAGTACTTTTTACTTTATGACACTGTATTCCCCATTGCAAAGAAAGCATTCACATCAAGGTTATTATCGTTAATGAACACTAACGAAATGACGAAAACTACAATCATAAAAACATTTTTGTTAAGTGAAATAAATAAAAACTATAATTAAAAGAAAAAAAAAACGATAACTAACTGAAACTGTATTGGTGTTTACAAAACTAACTAAAACGTATAAAATGTATGGATAAAATTCCCCTAGTTTTCATCTTTTTCAGTGTCGGATTGATATGAAATCAATTTATTTCCCTCAAGAAATTTTAGCTGCTGGCACCGTATGATATTTAACGGTCCGTCACTTGTGGTTTCCAGTCGTCTTCTGGTCCCCACTCTACCTGGAAACATGGAGACTAAAGTTGGGAGAAAGCAGCAGAGTCCTGTCTGGGATTTATGTGAATACGATGAAGAAGAGAAAAGATATGAAAAAAAAAAAAAAATAAAAGTAAGGATTTAGAAAATAACAAAAACTAATAAAAACCAGCAAACCTGCTCTTAAAACAAACTGAATTACAGAGAAGAAAAGTCAAAACTAAATAAAACTAAACAATAATGAAAAATCCAAAACTATTATCAGCTTGATTCACATATCAGTAAATTTTTGCCGCACACAATAATGGCGTTTTCTTTAGTGTAGTTCTGTAATTTCTTTGTAGTTCTGGAAATGCACCAAAACTTTGATTTATTCTCAACATATTCCATGCAAACTAATCCTAAAAAGCTTCTTAAGCAGTCACCAGTTGGAGGTAAAACATGTCTGGATATGTTTTGGCTCAAGACAGTTTTGTTTTTCTATTTCTGTTCTAAAATGGCTCTTCAGATCATAAAGGTTGCCGTCCCGTGCTCCCAACACCGTCCAGGACACACCACAGTCATCCTGTCATTATAACATGTGCTTCTCTGATTTCCCTCGTAGGTTCCTCTTGGGGAGTCCTGGGGGGAGGTGATTTTCCAGACCACTTTCAGCCAATGTGGAGCAAAGCAGAAATGGGAAACGTCGGTTCCAGGAACGTGGAACCAGGGCCAAAGCCGTGGAGTCGATGCGACAGCGGCCTATTCTTACTGAAAGTCTGCACCACCCACCGTCACCCTGTTCTCTGGAGCTTCCTGCACACTTCCAATCACCAGACCCCTCCATCCGTCTCCCTTTTCCTTTTTTATTTCTCAGATGTTTTGTTTTGACTGCCAGGGTTTTAATAAACGCACAAATAAGAGCATATGGACTGACCCTGAGGTTAAAAAGGACAAGTCATTTGGTTACTTTTTATGTCAACAGATTAATAAAATAAGACAAATAATACATAGTCTTTTCAATGAGTTAACAGTTAAGGGATAAAATGTTGTATTTTTGGTGGGTTTTTAAGATCCCATCATATCGGACTAAGATCGAATGAAATGACTTTTGCCGTTAAATGTAGATGGCTGACAAAAACCTTAAAATTCTGCAGTTTTTTGGGGTTTTTTTGGGACTTTGTAAGACTTTGAGGTTCCGGAAACATTTCGTCTTGATTGTAGATGATGTGGACTTTATGGAGCAGCTCTGAAAGCCATCAGGCACCGACGGCGTCCGGTCTTCTCATGTCTTGAAGCGTTTGTAATGAAGACCTGGGCTGCAGCTGACCTCCGGTAGCCAAGCACCTCCACTGACATGAGCGCATTTTTTTTTTATGACTCATTTAATGTAATAAGTGTCAAAGTTAATGTATGTCGAGAGCATTATGATTGTGATGAACAGCACATGAACATATGCCTTGTATTCACACTGTTTGGAAGAAGTCGATGCTGTCGTTCAGTTCCAACCTCACACCAACTTATGCCAAGGAAATAAGACCATGTTTAAATGTCTAACTTAAGATGTCATTAAAAGTCGATTTAACAAATCCACTGACGTTTGTATTCATGTTAAAGGTCGAGTTTGTAGGATTTATGAGGATCTAGAAATGCAGAAATCCTGCTATATAATGCACGTTCTCTGTCTGATCGATCGATGTTGCAGCACAGGAGGGCGTTTGTACGGGTTTTCCTCAGCCTTCACAGGCCTGATCGCCGCCAAACTCACCAGATGAATAGAAACATTACCTGACTATCTACGAGGCACAATTTTATGTCGGTATTCAAATGTTGTGAGGTATGCTGGGAGATTTTAACCTCTCTCCACTCTGAATTCTTCATCCCTGCCGCCATACTCCATTTTCAGAAGTTGTTATGCTGCCGTTCATGAAATACTATAAATGGATGGTACTGAAATAAGCAAACTGCCTAAATGCATAATTGTGTCTTGAAAATATTCCTTTGAAAAAGCAAAATATATAAATAGAATTTAAAAATAAATAAATAGGCCAAATAAATAAAACTGCAGCAGTGCTGTGATGGCGAGGTGCAGCAGCGGGGGCAATAGCATCAAATGATAAATTGTATTTTGAATCACATTTGGTCATTTTCATTTATTTACTTATTTTATTAACCCCTGTTTTCCTTTTTTCCCTTCTTTTTCCTCTCTCTCTCTCTCTCTCTCTCTCTCTCTCTCTCTCTCTCTCTCCTTTTCCTTTCTCCTCATCTCACTGACCTTCAGTTACCTAATGATTGTATTTGGTAATGTCCCTGACTTTAATTTTCTTTTATTTCTTTCCTTTTCTTTATTTGATTTGACTTAATTTGATTTTTATTTATTATTATCATTATTACTTTTTTTTTTTTTTTTTTCTTGAGAAGTCCACATCACAACAGTCACACCACATACACATCTTACACACTACGCAACACACAGAACATTTACACAACCAGGACAGGACATTGATCTTTACTACTGACTGACATGTTTCTTTTGTTTATTACATGCCATATATCTTAACCCCCCCCACACACACACACACATACACACACACATTATGATGATATAATGTAAATATTGTATAATACTGTACATAATGTCACTTGGTGTCGCTTCAATAAAGGTGAAAAAAAAAGAAGAAAATATTCCTTAAATATCCACTCCCAAATAATCTGAACAAATAACATCACGACAATTTTTTACAAAATTGCTGCTGCTCTTGCTGTGTCCATTTACAATCATGTATAGACACTTTTCACACACGATGGCACCACGGGTACAATCCCACTAGTAAAATTTAATACGAGATGAGAAGGATCTATTCAAGGGGTTAAACATGTTCGAAAACTCTGAAAAATCACACACATCGTAACTGGTGAAAAGTTGAAAATTTTCCAGGTTTTCCACATAAAACTAAAAAAATAGCCCTGTAGCGCCCCCTAAAGACCACTGCTCCTGTATTTTAATGTTTAACCCTTTCATGCATAAATTATGAGAACCTAAATCAAAATTTTTTTCCTGAGTGTTTTTATTCCTCTTTAGGCACGAAAAAAGTAATGTGATTTAATTTTTTTTTTTTTTTTTTTATGAACCTGTTTTTCACAGTGTTACAAAAATGTCCAGTCAGCTGGACATCACGCATTTACTGACATACTGTGTGAAAACTATGAAATACATTTTTTAAATGCTGCTCATCTGTTCCCACATTTTAACATACTAGAACCTCCTGAGACCCAGCAATGCATGTTTGTCCGCTGTAGGGGACAAGAGTTTTACAGCTTTATTATTAAACAAAAACATAATGCTGTCCACTGCAAAGGACATTCCATAAATTAAAAAAAAAAAAAACCTCTCTGAAAAAAGTGTTGCGTCATGCTGTTCCCAATCAAGACAATTATTAAATGTAAAAAATCCAAAACTTTTCCTTTCCTTGGTCTCAGGAGGATAACGCTAGTTATTACTCACTCAGATATGCAAAAAAAAAAAGTTAAAAAAAAAAAAAATCACTGTTAATTCCCTGCCTATCTTCAAGAAGTTCCTGAAGACCCAGCTCTTCCGAGAGCACCTCCTGTCCTAGCACTTTTCGGACATTCCATTTTAAATATTTTAATAAGGTTTTTCCCAGGATTATCACAGATTTTCCCAGGATTATCTCTGGACCTGCTGCGGTGGTCCTGCCTCTCTCCTGCCCTCATCATCATAACTCACTTATCCTCAACTGCCTCCATGTGTCTCCCCCTACTCCCCCCTTCTCTCCCTCTCCCCCAGTCTCTATCACTCTTTCTTTTTCTCCTCCTTTACTCTCTCTCTTTAACCCCAACTGGTCCAGGCAGACGTCCATCCTCCTCAGTCTGGGTCTGCTCCAGGTTTCTGCTGTTAAAGGGAAGTTTTTCCTTCCACTGTCACCATCATTAGTGTTTGCTCCTGGAGGATTCTGGTGGGTTTCTGTAAATTGGCTTAGAGCCTGGTTTTGACCAACTCTATATATAAAGTGTCATGAGATAACTTTTTTTGTTGTGATCTGGTGTTATATAAATAAAATTTGATTGATTGAGTGATTTGATTGGTTTTCCCTGTAAGTCGCTTTGGAAAAAAGCGTCTGCCAAATGCATAAACATAAACATAATTACAGTCTAATAACAATTAGCAATTGATTTACACTCACCTATCTTACTGCAGATCAGGCTGATCAAGAACAGAAAAGTGACAGTAATGTTATGAATGTGAGTGTATGGGATGATGCATAAGTGTCCACTGTGTTGGCTGATATGGAACTAAAACAACTAAACCCATGAATATACAAGAGAACAGCTGGAGAAGACCAAATTATTTTTTCTCTATTGAACCTTAAGTCTTTAAGTGATTTATCGGCATTTTTTATATCATATTGTGTATTTTGAGCTTTTTCCATTGAAAATTAGGCATTGTTGAGAAAATGGCAGTGTTTCCACGGTAACTACAGCGCCTCTGAACGTCCAAATGGGTCAAATCTGATGACCATGAAAAGATGACAAACTGTATTTTACACCAATTATTTCCATGTATTGATAGGATTAATTGATCAACAGGTGTTAAATAGTTTAGATCAGTAGATGGTTTAGGTCTTTAAGAATTAATATTTTGAAGTTCATAGTTTGGACAGACTCACTTTTCTGAGTGATGTCATACAACACTGGAAAACATAAGAGGAGTTATCTAAAAGTGCTGTGTTTCAGATTTATTGTTCTTGCTGAGTGTAATAGTCTGTCACCTTGGGGAGTTGTGTTGAAGCCCTGCACCAGTTTGGCTGAATTCTCACTGAAGAACCCCCGGCGGCACATGATGCGTACATCTGCGTGACACACTGGGTTCAGGACGTCAGCGGAGTCGGTCATCAGCAGCGAAAAAATACAATTTTATTTTACCTCTGTTATTTTAACATATTGATAAGTTGAATGTTTTCATAAGTTTGTTGTAGATTGTAGATTACTTTAGTGGTCAACAGCTGTTTGGGTCTTCAAGGGTTAATAAACTAGAGCACAGGTGTCAAACATGCGGCCCGGGGCCAAAACCGGCCCACCAAAGGTTCCAATCTGACCCGCAGGATGAATTTGCAAAGTGCAAGTTAGGGCATCAAACTGCAAAATAATATCATAACCTATAAATAATGACAACACCAATTTTGAAACAAACATTAAATTATGAAAATGTTTACGTTAACAAACTATCCTGTAACAATAAAATGTGAACCTGAAATGTCTGAAGTAAATTAAGTGCAATTTTCACAATTGCCTGTTACTAAATGTTTTGAGCCTTCGTAGATCTGACCTGTAATGCACATGTATATGAATATAAATGATAAGTCGAAGTAGAATATTGATAAAATTGTACTTATATTTCTTTACAAATTTCATTTTTTTCAGGTTATTCACATCCTTTTTGTTTGGATAGTTTGTAAATGTAAATCTTGGCATAATTTAAAGTCATTTTTTGCACTAAAACCATTTGAAGTTGTCATTATTTATTGGCTATCGTGCCATTATTTGACTGGTCCGGCCCACTTCAGATTAAATTGGGCTGAATGTGGACCCCGGAAGAAGATGAGTTTGACACCCTCGAACTAGAGGTTTTATTCAGGTTAAGAACATTGTGTTTGTATTTATGACTGTGATCCAGATCAGATCACATTTTATGACCAATTCATCCAGAAAACCGACCTTGTCACATAAAGATGAACAAAGACGAGCCTCATTTTTGTGTGATTATAAACTAAAAACAGAATTCTGAAAATTACATTCGATTTCTGCAACGACCTCCTCCTAACTTGAACAAACCGGAGCTGTAAAAGGAGATATCAAACACAGGTTTTATTAAAAAGCCATACATTTCAAACTGGAGCACAGCTCCTCTTGGTCACAGATGATATCACAGCTTTACATCATGTTTCTATGGCAACTACAGATTGAACTCATCACTCATATAAACACTTGGGGGTGAAAAAGGTGGATGGTACGTCACAGTGCCTTGTATCGCTCGTCTAGTCAAAGGCTCATCAGTAGTGTGTATCAAGGCACAGCAGTGTACGTGTCAGTGTTTTAAGACACAAATTTGAGGGCGAAAAACACTTGATTTTCTTCTTCGCCTTAACACGGGAGATGAATTTCTCAAGTCACATATGTAAGAAATGTGAGTATCTGATTATGAAACAATACACGACATGTAAATAAGACTAAAAACCATCCAGATGATGCGTCATATCTGGTGTGATGTGATGCCACCCAGCAGCACCGTTTATAAATAGAACCCGGTCACCGTCTCAGTCCTTTGTGTTGACGAGGTTGCACTGAAGTGGATGAAGGAGGCTTTGTAAACAATCACTACTGATTATTTCCATCAAGTTTCACACTTGTGCAAAAACATTATGTCGTTTTTTTCTTTTGTTGTTGGTGATGCAGACAGATGGAGGGGGTTTCAGTACCCACAACACAGACACATGAGTGGAAATGCTTCAGAGTCTGCTTTTGATTGGCTGAGGCTGACAGGGGGGCGGGCTCAGATGGCCATGGGGTCTCTCCTGGTGAAGGTGCACTCCCACATGATGCCGTCTCCGTTGGGCAGGTGGGTGGACGGCAACAGGACCCGCGTGAACCAGTGACTGAGGACGACAATGACAACAGAGGATGTCACAGCTGGAAAGGCTTAGTCGACCTGAGTCATGTTTATGGATGAACAGCAGTGATGTCAGCAACACGGAGCACAGACACTCCTTTTATCATCCCTTCACTGTTTTATTACACTGGTCAACAACAAATTTATTGTTGAAGTTTTTGGAGCTGATTTAGGATAATTTTGGTGCTGAATCCAAAAATCACATTCATTTTGCTCAATCAGGTCAACTTTCTGAACTATGCTACATATTGGCTTTTGAACATTTTTGCTTACATTTATGGGCATTTTCACATCATATGATACAAAATTCTTTCATATTTCTTGCAATAAATGAGTTGTGAAGATTTTACTTTTGCCAATTTATGATTAATGTTTTTTTTAATATTACAGGTGAATGAAATGGCTTCGACTACAACACAGGTGTCAAACTCCGGTCCTCGGGGGCCAGTATCCTGCATGTTTTAGATGTTTCCCTCTTCCAGCACACCTGACGGTCGTTATCGGGCTTCTGCAGAGTTGGATGATAGGCTTATCATTTGAATCAGGTGTGTTGGAAGAGGAAAACATCTAAAACATGCAGGATACTGGCAATTGAGGATCTGAGTTTGACACCCCTGGACTGACACACACTGATCTGACTGGAGCCGTGAAAAAAATATTTAAGCCCATCTACATTTTACCATGAAGTGGCTGCTCTGCTGTAGCCTATTTGTGATTAGTTTGCTATCTAATGTTGTATTTTCATTACAATATTGCAATGTCTGGTGCATTTATGAAATTATACAGCGACAAGAAATAAAACATTCAAGATTTGTTCCATTTTTTTAATGATGGACACTATTTCCAAAACATACTTACATTATGTAATGGAGAAAAAGCTCATCTTTCGTGTATATACAGTAGCTTACAAACTACGAACAAATGCGAATTGAGCATCTTGTATTGAATTTGGCAAGAAAATGATCCATTTTGGTTTTTATGCTGTCAAAATAATTTTCTTCTGCTTAAAGCCTGCGCATTTTTGCAGATGGACAAATTTAGAATAGATTTAGGCCTATAAAAATGTTAAAAAGTAATGACTCATTCAGTTCATTTCAAAATGTTCCTTATGTTTTTTGACCAGAGGAGAAAAATAGAGAGAGACTAATGAGCCATATGTGGCCCCGAAGCCACAGGCTGCCCACCCCTGGTCTGTTCAAATGATCATTTAATCGAAATAAATCGAAGAAAATAACACTGGTCAACAACAAATTTATTGTTTAAGTTTTTTGAGCTGATTTAGGATCATTTTGGTGTGCTGAATCCAAAAATCACATTCATTTTGCTCAATCAGGTCAACTTTCTGAACTATGCTACAAAATTCTTTCATATTTCTTGCAATAAACGAGTTCTGAAGATTTTACTTTTGCCAATTTATGATTAATGTTTTTTTTAATATTACAGGTGAATGAAATGGCTTCGACTAGAAGATCTTGCAAAAATAAGCCTGACGTATTCTGCTACATCTGCGGTGAATACACCATTGTACCTAACAGGAATCAAGTCACAAGTTTCATAAAGTGTGCTTACCAATCTTATTTTGGTATTAATTATTATATTTTGTGAGAAGATCAAATTTTTCAAAATCAAATGAGCAAAAAAACCTGACCTGATTGAGAAAAACAGATGTCATTTTTGGATTTAGCGGTGCAAAACAGTCCTAATTCAGTTGAAAAAACCTAGACAACCTGCAAAAAACAGTTTTTTGTAACCCAGTGTTATTCTAGACCAGGGCTGTCAAACATACGGCCCACCAAACGGTCCAGTCCAGCCCGTGGGATGAATGTGTAAAATGCAAAAATTACACTCAGTCAATCATTTCACATTAGGAGCAAAATAAAGCTCTACTTTGGGCTCAAGTGGGTCAGATCAGTAAAATACTATCATAATAACCTACAAATAACGACAAGTCCAAATTTTTCCTCTTTGTTTTAGTGTAAAAAACAGTGAAATTACATGAAAATGTAATTTTCACCAAAAATATGAACAACCTGGAATGTCCTAAGAGAACTAAGTGTAATTTTACCAATATTCTGTCTGTTACTAAATGTTTTGTGTAATTGTACAGGGTGGGGAAGCAAAATTTACAATATGTTGAGGCAGGGATTGAAAGACGGTGTATGACCAATTAGTTTATTGAAAGTCATGAGAATTTAAATCTTCAAATCATAGTTTACTGCATTTCTAACGCTCTTGTTGTCTACCTCAAGTTCATTTGCCATTTTTCTCATGGATTTGGTTGGATCCTTTGGGATTTTGGATTTGAGAGCTTTAATAAAAGCTTTGGTACGTTTTTTGTTGCTTCCTCCACTTCCAGACTTTCTGGTAATAGTTTTGCTCATAGTCATTCTCTTCTTTCCATTATAAACAGTCTTTATGGACACTCCAACTATTTTTGAAATCTCCTTTGGTGTGACGAGTGCATTCAGCAAATCACACACTCTTTGACGTTTGCTTTCCTGATTACTCATATGGGCAAAAGTTTCTGAAAAGGTATGGATAATAGTGTTAGGTATGATTATGACATCAGTATATGTTTGGTTTCAAAACAATTGACGTAGTGCCTGCTGAGAAAAAACAACTAAATGTTCATTGTAAATTTTGCTTCCCCACCCTGTAGATCCACTGTGATCTGTATGTTTTAATGCACATGTGGAAATGATAAACTGAGGCAGAATATTGTTCAAATTGCACTTATTTTTCTTAATACAGGGTTTCTGCAGGTATCAGCAAATCTAATTTAACGCTTTTTTTTGCTTTTTTTTTTATTATTTCAAATTATACATTTACAAAAACATGCGCTTACACACAAGGAACCACACAGACACAATATATACAAACAAATTATACAACAAACCTACAAAACCAATTAACCCCCCCCCAAAAAGATGAAAAAAACTAAAACAAACCAAAAAAAACAACCCCCCCCCCAAAAAAAAAACCAAAACAAAACAGCAAGATAAATAATGTTATTAACTCCTCTTTACAACACTCAGGGTTGATTAAGAGTTAATATAATATTATACTAACAACACATTAATTTAAGGCTTTTTAATGCCACTTTAAACACATTTAATGCCCATGTCCAACTGCAGATACAGTTTTGTTTATAGTTTTATAATGGTTTTCCGTCAACAGGCTTTAACCAGGTTCTGAATAGCTCCTCCTCCAATCACTTCTACTGAAACTTTCATTTTTCCAACATTTGCTAATATTCCCTCCACTCTTTCACCACAGCATGAGAACGCTCATGGCACATTGTATTCCAAGCTTCTGGTGTTGTGACTTCGTGTATCGGTCATAAACAATAGACAGTTCAAGGGTTCCACCTGTCAATCATCACACTATACTGCCGATCAAATTATTAAACGTTTATATAATCAAAATAAATCATGAATAACAAAACTTTTTCTCCCATCAAGTGTATTTAATGTTTTAATGCCTTTGACATCTAATTTAATGCTTTTTTAATACCATTCAAGGCCTTAATTTGCATGAAATCTATTTAATGCCTTTTAATGCTTTTTAATGACCTGCAGAAACCCTGTCATAAATTACAGTTTTTTCATGGTTGTTCATGTTATTCACATTTTTTAAAGGACAGTTTATAGATGTAAACATTTCCATAATGTTATGTTACTTTTTTGTGATAAAACACATTGGAAAGTTTGGAGTTGTCATTATTTATATATTATTATGTTATTATTTTACTGTTCTGACCCACTTCAGATCATACTGGGAGGATGAACTAATACGACTTGGACAGCCCTGTTCTAGACCAAGGCTGCCAAACTCATTTCAGTTCAGGTTCCACATTCATTCCACTATGATCTCAAGTGGGTCAGACCAGTAAAATAATAACATAATAACCTACAAATAATGACAGCTCCAAAGTTTGTGATGAGCGAATGAGATGCCTGAGGGTGGGAGTGGGTGTGGCTGAACTCACCTCCTTTTCTCCACACCAAACAGTAACTTCCAGTTGTTCATTTTACCGTGGTGATATGGATTCCTGAACACCTAGATGAGAGCAAAACCAACAATCAACCTGAGGAAAACGACTGACTGAAGATGTGACATATACAGTAGAGCTGAAATGATTATGTGATTAAACAACTTGAATCAAAATTATTTTTAAAATGTTTTAAATGATGTGATTACATTTTCCCGAATCAAAGCTTTTCTTAAATTTTGCTGCTGTTAAACATTGATTCCACTGTTGTGTTTCACACAGATGCTTATCAGATGCAATAAACTTTGAAGCTTTCACACGAACTTTACAAAAAGGAGTCGGTTTGTTTCAGCTGGATGTTAGTTCAGTTGGTATAAGTTGGATCCAAATGTGTCGAAGGCTGCACTGACATTGTTTGTAGATGTTATTGGACTGGTTTGTTGTTGTTTCTAACTGTAGATATTTTTGGACTGAACTTATATAGTGCATTTTCTACACCTTAATGGTGCCCAAAGTGCTTTACAGATATTTAGATATTCTTATATATACTTTTATACTGTTATTACCTCTGCCAAGGAGGTTATGTTTAGATCGGGGTTTGTCTGTTTGTTTGGTTTTTTGTTTGTTAGTAAGATAAATCAAAAAGTTATGGATGGATTTTGATGAAATTTTCAGGAAATGTTGAGACTGGCACAAGGGAAAAAAATAATTAAATTTTGGTGGTGATCGAGGGGGAACTGATCTACCTGTGCGGAGGTCTGCGCTCTCTGAGGGCTTTTCTAGTTGTTGTTATTTCTATATAGATATATTTTTTCTGTATCCTTTCACTTTTATACTTTTTGTAGTAGTAGTTTCAGCTGGTTCTGGAATAAAGGACAAGTTGTTTGTCATTTTCAGACATGTCTGTTTCGCATTTTTACTATTTTTGCCTATTCAAATAATCATTTAATCTAATCAAATCAAAGAAAACAATCGATATATTAATCGATTACAAAAACAAATGGTGCCAGGCACACCAAACCCCACCCCTCGCATGTATTGTAGCTTATTTTGTCATCGATCCAGCTGATGTCGTCATGTCTGTGTGTGTGCTGATGACAGCATATCAATTGCCTCTATATATGTGACAAGTTTGAAGCAAATTTAAACAAAATTGATGTTTTATAGACATTTGAAATGTCACCCATTACAAGTAAATGGGAGAAAAAAAGATTTTACAAATTCATAAAAAATTGGAACTTTGACCTACTTTTCCCAAAATGTAATCACATTTGTTCTGGGTCACTGGCAATTTATAAACCAGATTTGGTATGAATTCAACCAATAGTTTTGCTGCTAGAGTTAACAAACAAACAAACAAACCGAACCAAAAACAATACCCCTTGCCTCCCCTTCAGAAGGTGGAGTAATAATCAATAGCTGCAGCTCTATTCACAGCACTTTTTTTTTTTTTTAATATATTTTCTTGTGTTACAGCCTTGTTCCAAAAAAGATCAAATTAATTTTTTTAGCTCAAAATTCTACACACCAGACACACTCTAGTACATACACCTGTCCTGCTCCACCTTCCATACCTTGCCCTTCTCTTTCAGTCTTTTGGTCTCTTTTCGATTGATGTGGCGCTCGACGCTGGTCTCTCCTCTGCTGATGAGGACGCCATGCCACAGGGTGAGGCCTCCCAGCGCCACCGCCACCGAGCTGCGGAGATCAGAGAGGAATGACAGTGTGAGGCGTCTGCTCCGAGTGACTACGAACCCCTGAAACCTGAGCACGAAAAGCAAAGAGCTGCTCACCTGGTCAGCACCCACAGGAAGATGATGCTCTTGTGAGCTGTGGTCTCTCTGAAGGTGTATTCTGGAGGAGATGTCTGATAGTAACTCTGATGACACAAACACACAGGTGAAGAGGGTTTCCTTCAGACTCAGCTTCAGGTTTGATCTGTTTTTCTGGGGACATGTTAACTCTAGAGGTGTGTATTAGTAAGAATCTGGCGATACGATACAAATCACAATACTGGGAATCACAATACGATATATCACGATATATCATGATACTGTTAAAAAGGCCATTTTTTTGTGTCTTTCTTTTTTTAAAATGATTATTTCCTTGAATAATTGAATTACACCAGAAATCTGCACAAATACTAAAGACATTTTTATTTGATCAGAACAGGATCTAATGCTATATCCCAAAATTTTCCTCTGGTCAAACTTAAATAATGTTTTACAGACATTACAGTTTAAGATCTTGTTCAAATGTTCATATTTTATTAGTTCAGAACTAACATCATAACATTATTTTTGTGCAATCCCAACAAAGGAACTAACATTATTTAATAAAAGAGTGTTAAATAATGATAAATAAAATACAGATGACAAAGAAAAACAAAAAACAAAAATGAACCTCCACAATATCTGCATTTGAATAAATACCTAAAAATATCAATACAGTACTTTTTAATATCGATACAGTATTGTGAAATGAAATATCGCGATATATTGCAGGACCGATATTTTCTTACAGCCCTAGTTAACTCTGTCACAGTTTTTCCCTAATTGTTAAGAAGAATCAGGTTCAACAGAAGCCACTTTTCAGTCTGCATTTCAACAGACTGTTGCATATATCGTTAGCCTCATAGTATAACCATCTAACTCATCCATATATGGACAAAAGTATGTGGACACATTGAATTCAGGTGTTTCTTTTCTAACAGGGGTCTGGGATACAAAATAATAAATGATAAATGTCATAATATAGTTTTATATTGGGATAAATATCATTGCATTGGTTAGTTTGGTTTAAATAGTTAGCTTTGTTTCCAAATGCCTCTGAGATGATTTGTACTTAACTTCTCTCAACATTGATTTTGCTTTTTTTATCCATGACTATGATTTTAAATGTCCTTCCTCTAAATTTCTAAAATATTTTCATTCTCTGACTGTAAATAATAATTTTCTACCACAACTAACCATCTACTTTCTTCACATCTCACTGAGGAAGAAAAATCTCCCATTAAACTTTAAGTAAATATTGATATTTCTAAACTACAAGGACATAAATATTGAGACACATCATGTCTACAGCTGTAAGATGTCCTGTTCATGATGATTGGACATAGAAACATCAATGTAAATAATCAATATGATATTTATCCCAATATGAAACCATATTATGCCATTAATTATTTTTTGTTTTGTATCCCAGACCCCTGTTAGAAAAGAAACACCTGAATTCAGTATGTCCACATACTTTTGTCACACTCTGAACACACTCAAATCACTTCATATATGTCTCAACAGTTTGCCCAGTGGTTTTCCTTTTGTATCAGTAATGCCAATAAATTCAGGAGAGAACAGAAAAAGATTAAAGACTAGAAACAGGATACAGCTGAACGGAACATCTGAGTCAGTGATTCCCAAACTTCTTCAGCTCGAGATCCAAAAGAGAAAACTGGTGTCTGACTGGAATCTAAACTTACAAAATGCCATGAATTATTATGGATCTACATTTTTACCAAGTCTTCTACCATCAAAATACAATGTTTGAAAGTCTATTATTAGCTGGAATGGGCTCCAGCACCCCCACAACTCTGGCAAAATGAATGAATGAATACATCTTAAACATCATATTGTCACATCATATTCATCCGGATACATTTTTACATCATTTTAACCACATTACACCTTTCAGTAGTTAAAGTGAACATTTCTAACCTCTTTCATCTGTTTTCTGTAGGAAAATGAACCCTCTTATCATATTATCGGTCAGAAGATTAAAAACTGGGTCCCAACCCAAGGTTTGGGAAAAGTAATTCATCAGTATATGTGGAACTAAACAGAGAAATACTTATGGGTGGAAGGGATTTTCAACCTTTGAACTATTATTATTATTATTATTATTAGGTTATGTTTTCATCGGGGGTTTGTCTGTCTGTCTGTCTGTCTATCTGTCTGTCTGTCTGTCTGTCTGTTTGTCTGTCTGTCTGTTTGTCTGTTAGCAAGATTACTCAAAAAGTTATGGATGGATTTTCATGAAATTTTCAGGAAACGTTGATACTGGCACAAGGAAGAAATGATTCAATTCTGGTGTTGGGGGTGGGTGGGCCATCTGCCTTGGAGGAAGTCTGCGCTCTCCGAGTGCTTTTCTAGTTTTTCAACTGTCCATTTTCCATCTATATTCTCATTCAGTCACAGCAGCGTTACCTGACACTAGGGACGTAACGATTACCGGTATAATGATAAACCACGGTAAAATTGCAGACGGTTAGTATTACTGTTTAGATTCTAATTTTCATGATAATTGTGTTTGATTACTGCACTTTTAGGGGAAAAACCCTATGTAAAGATCTGCTTTTATGTCAAATGTTTGAGTATAGTTTTAATTTATTACAATTTTGATTTTATATTCCTAATATTTGGAACCAATATTCACTTTTAAAGTCTTTGAAAAAGTTCATTAAACATCTGTGTGTTATTTATGCAATAAATTATATACATTTTTCAAATCAAATCTGATTTTATATATTTTTGTGTTTTTTTGTCCTTTTATGTTTTTATAGTAAGTTAAAGTGAAAAAAATAATAGACAGATGATATAGATGAAGTTGTGCTGAAAAAACAGATCCCAAACATGGGTATCGTAAACATTTGTTTATATAGTATATAAAGGCAAAATCAAAAGGACTGAAAAACGGACAAAATAGGCTCAGACCACTAAGGGTTAATATTTGAATGTTTCTGCAACAGAAGGTACATTGTGCCAGTTATTTTGTTTTTAGTTTTAAATACAACTTGTTTGTATTCTATCTATCTATCTATCTATCTATGAAAAAGAAACTAGAACAACTCAAACTTGATCTGGAAAATGGTCAAACAGTGTCCATAAGGTGTCATCTTTAATGGACATTTGTATGTTGTTGTATGTTTGTATGTTTACATGTTAATATTTGAATGTTTCTGCCAACAGAGAGTGCATTGTGCCTATTATTTTATTTTATTTATTTATTTATTTAACTACAACTTGGTTAAATTATTTCAGTGTGTGTATTAGTACTTTTTGAACATTTTGAGCACAATTTCAACAATACCACAATAATAATGATCACCGTGATAATTTTGGTCACAATAACCATGATATGAAATTTTCATATCGTTACATCCCTACCTGACACTGATATTTTGTAAGGTGACAATTAGCCAAGATGTATGGACTGAGGTTTTGAAGCAGATCCATTGTTCCCCTATGTGTGCACGTCATTCTCTAATTCAGTTTAAGACTGTACATCAGGCACACATATCAAAGTCCAAACTGGCTAAAATGTTTCCCCAAACTGATTCTACCTGTGATAAATGTAAAACCAGTAAGGTGACACTGTTACACATGTTCTGGTCCAGTCTTGAACATTACTGGAGGAGTATTTTTGAAGCACTCACTACTGTACGAGGAGTTAGGATCACCCTTGACCCTTGACCCTTTTACAAAATTGTTTGGCATCGTTCCTGGAAGGCCGCAGATACCTGCAGGTGGACACAAGATGATTGCCTTTAGTACTCTTTTGGCACACCGCCTTATTCTTTCAAGGTGGAAGGAACCTGCCCCACCTTCTGTTGGACATTGGGTCAGAGAAGTGATCTCCAATCTTAAACTCAAAAAAGTCTGATATACATTACGTGAATCTGAGCATAAGTTTCATAAAGTGTGCAAGTCTTTCTTAACCTTTTTTTAACAATCCTACAATTCATGTATATGGCCCTTAACAAGTGAAGATGAATGTATCTATGTAACACTCTGATCTGTAATTATTTATATCTACAGTGCCATATTGTATATGCACACAGATCTGGTGACAGCAAGGGGTTTGGGAGGGTTAAGTGGGTTTTGTTTGTGTGTATGTGTGTGTGAGTACCTGTGTGTATTCTGTATTTTGAAATTCAATAAACATATCTAAACAGGATATTTTGTAAAATGTCCAGAAAATTGATCCAGATTTCAACAGCACACAAGAAATACACATACTACAATTTTTTTTAGACATATGCCAGAAATGGACAAAGAATAACTCTGATTAAATAAAGTAAAACATGCTGACAAAATGTTTCCAAAAAAAAAATAAATAAAAAAAAATGCTGAAGCCCTAACGCCTTCTAAATGACTGATTTTGAAGGAAAGTAATAATGTTTTTTTTTTTAAGGTTAATTTTATTTTCCCTTCCAGTTTTATATCCTGATTGATTCATTCATTTACCCATTTATTACTCTGACTTGGAGGTTCAGTTCATCCATTATCTCCAGACTGATAAAGTCCACAATAGCACACTTCCAACGGTGTTGAAATGCATGTGGAGGACTGTGATCTGGGATGGTTATTTGGCTCAGTTTTTTTCCTCTTTAATCTATGAATGTATCAGCTTTTAAGAATCCACTTTGGGTCGACTTCTGGTTTTTTTGTTTGTTTATTTTTTATTGTAGCTTCAATGGTATAAAAAAAAAGCATTAAAAAATGTGGTTAACATGGTTACTGAATGAATATTGAGTGAAAGTGATAAATAATGACAGAACCCAGTTGGTCCACATAGACGTCTTCACTGAAGTAATCCAAAAAAACAAGCCCTTTGTGCTGGATCCTGTTTCTTGGGAAATACTGTGATCTTTGTTTACCATCTGGCTCACACACACCTCTGACATGCAAGACCTTCATGGTTCAGTGGTAATTGTAAGATCAGAGAGGGAAAAAAAGATCCCTTTCATGTCTCCTGTTTCGCTCTTCATTTGCCATCTGAGCTGGAATTACAGTCACTTACTACCGTCTGGCAGGTGCGTTTAAACATTTCACCACAGCTCCTCCCACACAGTGACGAGGTTACACAGAACATTTCCAAATTATTCATCCGGCTAAACATCAGCAAACCACAACAACTGGTAACATTTCCTCTTACTGAGTATTTACAGAGTACATACGTGGCAAATGACTGGAAAGTGTTGGGTGGATACACTCTGTTATAAAGTCAGTATGAACAGAAAAGCTACTGCAGCTGAAATATGCAAAAAGAGATAGCGGTCTGTTATTGTCAGAGTGAGGGGGGGGGGGTAGTGAAAGTGAAACTGAAAACGCTTTACTATTCCTCTAACTCTCCGGGCCCACTCCACTGCTGTATGGGCCCCTCGTGAATGCTGGGCACCATGAATTTATCATGTTTACCTCCCTTAACGGCACCCCAGTCTGTCCTAAAAGTCACTAGAAGTTACTAAAGGACATCATCACCTAATTTGCATAATATAAAATGGTCATATCATTATAATAAATGACGTAGGACAGAGGAATAACATTGTGTTTGAGAAAAAAAAGTGAGAATAAAAACAGCCTAAATATGTTTAGAACTACAAATGAACTACACTCTGACAATTCTAGTTTTATTTCATGTTCCAGTTCCAACCGTCCTCCTTTATCTGGGCTTGGGGATCGGCTAAAGTGACCCAAAAGAGACACTCTGGACCAGTTACTGAGGTTAGTTATTGATTTATTGGTTTATTTTTTTCCTTCATTTTCTCCAGTTTGGTTTGGTTTTTAACCTTATGGTCCACTTAGGAGATGACAACAAGTCACAGTAAAACAGGAACATTTTTAATTTTCAGTCTACGTTAACAATCTAAATGGACCAAAAAGAGACAATAGAGAAAACTGTCAATGTCAATGGGACTGATTTGTTTTAGACAAACAACAATGCATGCTTTAACATCAGAGCCTCCAATAACACCAGAAAAAAGGGACAGATTTGTCACTAGTGGCTTTTTTGATAATGAGTCTCTAGAGGGGTTTGAAAAAAAATCACTAAATATACCAATAAAGTGTATAAGTGTGAAACACTGACTTTTCCATCTACAGACAGACTGTGGGTTTATATGACTGGGACACAGGAAATCATTTGGTGTCATTTAGAGGAAAAATGTGTGTTTTCATGCGTGAGTCACTTTACACAAGTTGCTAAAAGTTTCCAAACCAATTTTAAAAGTAGGCTAAATTTGTTGCTGGGTGCTTTTTGAAAAAACAAAGTTGCTACAGTAGTCTGAAAAGTTGTTAAATCTAGCAATAAAAGTACCAAGTTGGCATTAACTATTTCAAGGCAAGTCGGCAACCACCACCTCTGATCCACCACCAGTTCAAGTTCCAGCTGTATTTATCCAAGGATGATGGGTAATAGTGGAGGGTTTTCTTTCTATTTCTCTGCCTTATATAGTGACTCTTCTGTACCTGTGATTTCCTGATTCATATTTAATCTAAAATAAGTGTCATATCTATAATAAATGTCTTAAATTATACACTGCCTGGCAAAAACAGTTCAGTTCTTTAACCCTTTAACTGATGCAGTGATCACCTTCTCATTTTAAACCGGCAGTTTGATATAAGTATAAAGACTGGACTGTTTCAATGGATAAAGGTCTGATGAGTCCAGCCTGACCCTGTTCCAGAGTGATGGAGGCATCAGGGTTTTTCTGTTGAATTCATATCTGTCTGAAGACAGCAGACTCCAGCCTTTACATGTAAACAGGTTATGGGCTTTGAAGGGAAGACCCCAAGGCCATAAAAATCAGAACCTCTGTGATGATCTTTAACATCTTATCCATATCCTAACAAATTACAAATGACACCGCCTGATGAAATCTAACATTAACCCTCTATCAGTAATCAGTAAAAATGTCAAATATGACCACAAAATGAAACGCTGACATTAGAGTGGATATCAGGGAGAGCCCCACGTATACTGCTTTCAAAAGCCAGATTAAAGTATGACTAAGAAACAACCAAACATGTGAACACTAGCACTTTAAAGAGACCGCTGAATGTTTATTTTAATCCTTGACATGTAGGCACAAATCTCATTTTGTACTGTATTGCAATGTAACGTAATGTATTGTACTGCATTGTCTTTTAAGTAGTAATGTTTATTTTAGTCCTTGACATGTAGGCACAAATGTCACTTTGTCATATTGTAGTGTATTGAACTGCACTGTTTTGTAATGTATTACACTGTCTTGCTCTGTACTGCACTTATTCCATTGTATCGCACAGATCACTGTTGTTTATTACCTCCACCAAGGAGGTTATGTTTTTGCCGGCGTTGGTTTGTCTGTCTGTCCATGTGCAAGATAACTCAAAAAGTTATGGATGGATTTGGATGAAAATTTCAGGAAATGTTGATACTGGCACAAGGAACAAATGAGAAATAATTAAATTTTAGTGGTGATGGGGGGGGGCACTGATCTGCCCTGGCAGAGGTCTGCACTCTCTGAGTGCTTTTCTAGTTTATTAAGTGGGGACTGTGGATTAAAATTAGCACTGACGCTAACTCCAGCATATTTACATGTTTATTATGAAATGAAATGTATAAATATGTTCATTAATGTGCACTGTCCCGCCTGAATCTATCTATCTATCTATCTATCTATCTATCTATATATATATATATATATATATATATATATATATATATATATGTATAAAAAAAGAGAGTACATGGTCATATACTGCAATGGCAGTGAGATGAAAAAGGTTGTTATAATGGAAGTCAAGGGGGCATTTTTGTCCATGAGGGAAACCAGAGCGAGTATCTGACACTAAAAAAAATGCTGATGCAATCAAATCAATTTTGTTGCTAATCTTATCCAAGGATCTAATCATCACCAATATTCCACCCCCCTACTATTTATCATTTGGAAAATATTTAATTTTTTGTGTTTTTTTCCCTAATAAATCATTCATAATTCAAATGATTAAACTGATATTTAAAGGATTTAAATCCTGAAATTTTTTGAATATTTGGTAGTTTTAAGCAGAGCTGATGTTGTTTAAGAGATTTATGAAAAAAAAAGCACAAAAAAATGGATGTGGAGTGATTTTATAGCAGTTTTTTGTGCATGTACATTTTTGCCATGAAGGTAAAATGCATCATGGGAGTATAAAACACATGTAAAAGACATTGGGATTCAAAAATATAACAACTAAAAAGAGAAGTTCTTGCCAGATTTCATGCCAAAAGGTTCAACACATCCAAAATAACCACCAAATTAAAACATAATGTGCCCGCACTTGAAAACCCTCGGCCTTCAGTCCATGTCAAAGTTTTTGCACATACACATGGAAAGACAGACGGACAGACGGATGACAAACTGATGACAATACCCTGAGAAAAAATGGACAAAAATGCCAGAGGAGGACCTAAGTGTTAAATAATGGATTGTTTTGAGAAGTAAGTAACAGGTTGAGGTGTCAGCAGCTCTATAGTCACAGAGACGGACCTGAACGTTTACAACTTTTTTTCTTTACATTGTCATAAACTAAAGTTAAAAAACAACCAAACTCACCAGATGCATCGCTAATCTCTCTCATCACGGTTAAGAAATCCACTCTACTGAATCACAAGTCTACCTGTAAACATTAGAAGAACATTACCCCCAGCAGGGCCTCACCTCTACAGCGCTGTAGGCGTCCAGAAACAAGTTCCTACTGCTGATGCTGCAGTAGACGCAGCCCAGCGTCATGTAGAGGCAGAAAGAGAAGAAGTAGCGGTGGTTGAAATGGCCCACGCAGTTATTCAGCCAGGCTGGAAACATGTTCAGGTCAACACGGGACACAGGAAACACAATCCATTTTTCATTTTTTTTATATTGTTAGAAGGATACGACAGTGGTGGTCCATCTTCAAAACACATCTGTCAAATGAAATTAGTTAGAAAGAAGTTAGAAAACAGCTTTCACTGTAAAACAATGTGTGGAGCATGAGTAATGTGTGATGTTCTTACACGTTGCAGATGCTACAGTGGTGCGTCCTGGGTGGTTTTGGTGTGATACATTTCTTACAAATGGACACTGAGGGAATATGGATTTTATCCTGAAATAAGGGAGAAAAAAAACACCAAATATCAGAATTGATTCCAGTCTGTAACAGTGAAGATAAAACTACATCTAAACCACTGTTCACCTCATAAAAATAACATTTCTGAGAAATGGTAAAATGATTTTACCAAACATATGTAAGCTCTTCATTTTTGTTTTCAAGTTCAAATAAATAAATAGTAAAGCTTTCAGACCTAAATAATGCTGGGAGCCAGTATTTAGGTCTGCAACTAAGGGACATTTTCATGACTACAAAATGTTAAAAATAGAGAACAGATGTTTGTTATATTTTCCCATAGGTCAACATTTTAAATTTAGGAGTTAAACAGCAACCCAAAATCCAAAAAGAGTTTTATTATTATGTCATTTTATTAGAATTAAATCTCCATAAGATCTTTGCAATGAATGATTTTACATTATTTTTTTCTGCTTAAAGTGCATATCTTGTCATTTTTAGATATTTACTAACATTTCATAGCACACACACCCTCTCTTTTGTTGAAAAAAAAAAAAAAAAAAAAAAACTACTGTCAAGATTTACTAAAAAGCTGTGGCACAAAGTTAGCACTAGAAACATGTGGACACAATTATCTCTTCATCTGGTCTTATTGCATTTGTATTTGTAGGAGGAGAGTGTTTAAATGATTGCAGTAGTTAATTTACTGATGACTGCATCCTTATTTAATGCAGGAAAAGGCAGGTGTGAACCCATTTTGTGCCTGACAAAGCTGTGGTAGCTGCACAGGGAGGAGTCACTGCTGAAAACACAGAGCAGAGGTTCGAAGACAGAGGTTTTTCTCCACTTGTGCGCATTGACTTTGATATCAGAGGTGTTATGAGAGCAGATTGGTTACAAAAACAGTCTACATTTGAACCTGATCCTCATTAAAAGGGCTGTGCTCATAGACATGGAACAGTTCTAAACAGCTCCAAGAACTCAAGCAAAGAATTAATAAACTCAGCTTATGTTTTGTAAGGTTTCATGACATTCTTCACATAAAAATACATGAAATACATGAAATCTGCAGCTCAGTGGCATTCATATTTCATATCGTTGCTCATGGTTTTGTAGCCGCATGAGGTTTCCTTCCTACAACTGATAAAACTCTACCAAACTTATAGAATAAATGTTAGCTATTGCTATTGCGTCATTTCATCTTTTTTAGTGTCCTCTGTAGAACATGCCTTTCTCTCTCCTGTATTTATCTTTCTCTATGAACAGGTTGCAAGAATTTTAACCTAAGAAAATGGTTACAAACACCTCCAATTCTTTTGAAATCTCCTTTTGTTGCCTCTCAAGTTGCTGCTTACTGATAGAGAAATATGTGCGACACTTACAAATAAAAGCTGCATCTGTATTGTGAGTACAATCCCAGCATCCTCCACTTGTACATCTGGGTACAGTTTACACTGTGATAATTTACACTGTTCATGGTACCTTGGTCAGTATTGAAATGGATTTACTGGTGTGTGTTCATTATTACTCGATCACCCTCAGATCTGGACAGTCCAACTGTGCTTTTCTGGATTGTAACCTCATGATAAATTGCGCTGCTTAGTAAATCTGGTCCTTTAATGCTCAAATGTTGTTTAAGTACAGTACTGAGGACAGTATGTATTTGTAGGTACCAACAGTGTTTTCTTTACCTTGGGTGGGTGACCTGCGGAGGTGGTGGTGGCCTTGTAGTAATGGAACACCACCATGATGAGAAGCCAGTGTCCAATGCAGAGATGCCAACTAATCCAGTGCAAAGGGTAGGTGCTAAGGATTGTGGGTAGGACGAACAAGTAGACGATGACCAAAACTGACGTCGTAAGCAAGACAACGAGGCAGACGAACACCTGAAAGAAGAGAGGAAGGTGAGGAACAAGGGTGAGGAGAGTAAAAAGGAAGAATCTGAATACTTTATTAGGCTAATCCCAGGGGAGACTGTTGTGTGTTGGAGTTGCTCTGTGTAAATAATAATAGAAAGTAGCAGGAAAGAAATCATCAGTACTAAAAAAATACATATATAAAGCTCTATATACACACACACACATATATGTATATATATATATATATATATATATATATATATATATATATATATATATATATATATATATGTGTGTGTGTGTGTGTGTGTACATATATATATATATATATATATATATATATATATACACACACACACACACATATACAGTCAAACCTCAAATTATTTATTACCCCTCAACCAGCAAATTCTTTTGACCAGAGATGACACAGGCTTTTAGATAATAAGACAATGTACAAGAGGCATCATTGTGGAAAACAATATTTCTCAGCTTCTATTTACATTTAAACAAAAAGTGTCATGTTGAAAATTATTCATACCCATTGCAAACTGTCAAAGTAAATGGGAAAATCCAAGGCTCCATACCATTCCAAATAGTCCAGGCTGTTCTAAAGCATCCTATTTACTCTGATTCTTTGGGAAAAGCTGTTTTAATCAACTCAGCAGGTGAAAAACCGCAGCTTTCTGCAGTTGGTTTGTGGACAGTCATGGTTAAGCCAAAGACAAAGGACCACACTGAGGACCTGTGGCTACTCACAAGTCAGGAACGGGCTATAAGGCCATACCTAAATGTTTTCAAGCTCCAGTGGCTACAGTGCAAAGTGATATTAAAAAGTCCAGGACGTTCCACACAATGGAAAATCTCAGAGGACGTGTTTGGAAGCCAAAAGTGACACCTGTGTTGGCCTGGAGGATAGTGAGAGAGGAGAAAAAGAAGAGGCACCAAGGCCATCCTGGAGAATCTGGGCCCTGCTGGTGGCAGACAGACCAACAGACACTGGACTCTGCTGGGTTCCAGCAGGGGGACGCCACTTCTCCAGATAAAGCAGACAAAAGCAAGCCTGGCCTTTGCAAATGCTCTTTTGGACAAAGAAGACTTCTGGTTTAGGGTCAGATGAAAGAAATATTAAATTGTTTGGCCACAATGATGTAGCTTTCATTCATTCATTCATTCATTCATTCATCTTCTGAACCCACTTTATCCTCACTAGGGTCAGGGGGGATGCTGGAGCCTATCCCAGCTACTTATGGGGGAGGCGGGGTACACCCTGGAGGAGTTACCAGTTCATCGCAGGGCTGACATATAGAGACAAACAACCCATCCCTCTCACATTCACACCTACGGGCAATGTTCTGCATTCAGTGCATGTGTTTGGATGGTGGGAGGAAGCCGGTGTACCCAGAGAGAACCCACGCAAACATGGGGAGAACGTGCAAACTCCACACAGAAAGGTGATGCAGCTTTAATTTGGTGTAAAATTGGAGACACCTTCAGTCCTAAGAACACCATCCTACTGTCAAACATGGTGGTGGGAACCTACTGATTTAGGGATGTTTTTCAGTCAATGGCACAGGGAACCTAATCACAATAAACAGCACCATGAGAAAAGATTCTCAACAACAACATCAGGCAGTCTGCAGAGAAACTTGGCCTTGGACACCTCTGAACATACAGTATATCATTGTGGACATCACATAATACAGAATTTCGGGTTTGAGTATGTGTGTGTATATACGTATATAATAATGAATAATTTGAATAAATTGAATAAAGACAAAGGACTCACCACTCCAAACCAGCGGGTAACATTGTCCACGATGCAGTAGACAGGTTCAAAGACACAGTCCAGGAGAGTGTCTGAGTTGCTGAGGCTGTTGAAGTACAGAGACTTGAGCAGCAGCTTCGAGTAGCTCCACAGCTCCAACAACTTGTTGTATATCAGAGTTTTGGCGCCCACACCTCGAGCCCCTCCATGAGGACGGCACAGCCGGCACCAGCGCAGCGCTAGACGCATGGCCCGGGAGAGCTGCCACCTCCAGCTGCTGCCCAAACGCATGCCACCGCCACTGCCTCCGCCTCCTCCTCTCCGACACACTCTACCTTCCAAACACACACAAACACACAAACACAAACCCCAGCAATTACAAATACAGGCAGCACAGAACAGCAGCTCTTCATATCGAAGCCTGACCACAGCTGGCGTGTCCTTCGTCATCTCTGCCTCAGAAACAAAACTCAAGGAGCTTCTTCTACACTTCCACAACTAACTGGAAGACTGAGCTGTGGTGGAAGAGGAGGCAGAAGACACCCTTCTTGGAAAACACTTCTGAGTTGGCATCCTCCATGTGGCACATGTCAGTCAAAGTAAACAAGGCCAGGGACTATCAGGTAATGAGCAGCATCCATCAGCCCCAACGAGCAAACTCACGTTAATAATTCACCATTAATGCGGGGCCCCAGGGCCAAAAACCCTCTCAGAAGTGGTAACCCTGTAAGAGGGAAATGCAAAGTGATGACTGTCTTAAGAAGCAAATAAAGTGAGTACCTGATCCCAGGGCAACATTTCATGAAAGTGAGTATTGGTTACATAGATAAGGGTTGATCAGGTTCTCCAAAATGGGATGGTATGAATAATGAGAGATGCTAATCGCTGCTCCTTATCTCTTTATCAGACAGTACAGACTAGAAGCACCCTGCACTTTCATTGCTGCCAGCTGCTACTTGACTATTGATGGTACTTAAGGCTGGAGTCCAACCCATATATCAGTTAGTTCTTTTCATGATATATATATATATATATATATATATGTATATATATATATATATATATATATATATATATATATATATATATAGAGAGAGAGAGAGAGAGAGAGAGAGAGAGAGAGAGAGAGAGAGAGAGAGAGAGAGAGAGAGAGAGAGAGAGAGAGAGAGAGATAGATAGAGATATATAAAAAATACATTAGAAACTTCATTAGTTGCAGCTCCACCCACCACCCAAATAAATTCTGATACTGAAATTGTCTTGTGCAATCCTGACATTCACCCTTTTTCACTTTATTAGAAACCAGTTAACTGCTGAACTGAGCACTTATGTCAAAATAAATGTGGAAATGAAAATCAATCAACTGTAAAACATCTAGGCAAGGCAAGTTTATTTGTATAGCACATTTCAGCAACAAGGCAATTCAAGGTGCTTCACACAGGACATTGAAATACAAAGACAGGGAAAAAGAAACACATTTAAAACATTATAAAAGAAACATGTAAAAGGTGATTAAAAACAGCAAGTAAGAAAACAACACATAAAATCCAAAAATATTAAAACATACACATATTAAAGTAAGAGTTGCAGTGCAGAGTTTCGAAAGAGAATATAAAATTTAAAAAGTAAAAAGCCTTTTAGTCAAAGGCAGCAGTGAACAGGTGAGTCCTCTAGGTGAGAACAAATTGTATATAGGTATTATTTTCCCTAAAACTTAATATTTCCAGTTAAGAGGCCTAATATTTGCCATGATATAGGCCTATCTGAACATCTTCACTCATTTCCTTTAGTCTCTATTGTTGTTTTGCTCGTGTAAAAAAGCCTGTGAATGCAATATTTCTAAATCTGATAAATACCTCAAGAGAAACACAGTAATTTGTTTTTGCTGTGCACATTTTTTTGGTTCCCATCATCTTTGCGGGCTGGCACAGTAGTGTGGTTTCACCTTGTGTTTTCCTGCTGACAATAACATTTTGCATCACTTTCAATATAGGTTTGTCTATCACATCTTTAGTTAAATAGATATTATGACACATTTGGACTTCAGTAACGGCCCTATATAATGCTGCAGTACTTGATAGTTTTTCAAAGTTAGTTGGCAAAAGTTCCATAATTCCCTTTCAGCATATTGTGACTCAAATGGTCTGAGAGAATGTCCTGCTTCTGCATCCATTCCTTGCCTGAATATTCAGGCTGTTGTAAATCTACCCCATGATGCAGGTTTCTGGCTAATCACAGGTGTTCTCAGACAGGTAGGAGGGTTAAACAGGTGACTGACAGCTGTAATTACCAATCACTGATCAATCAGATGTGACTTGGATGTGATTCTACTGCCCTGCTCTATGTCTTGAGTTGGAAAACCGGCTTCACTTTTCCATCTGTACTTACACTCAGCCTGTGGACTTAAAGGTGTTGATTTCAAAATTCTGCCATTTAACATCTGATTTTGGCTCCTGCATCTTTTTTGAATTACACAACATCATTAAATGACTGTATACTTCATATTTGTGCAGTAATTGATGATTCAGGTGTATGGTGGACCTTATCTCTCAAGAAGGAAATACAATAAATTTATCATACAGTAACTGATTTGGCTTTCAATTGGTAATTACATTTGTTCTATAACAGTAAACACATCATCATGAGGTTGTGGATTGTTTTCCTCCTTGTTTCTTTTTCTGACACTCACATTTTTTATTTATTTTTTTTTTTTTTACATTTTCTTGTCTTTGTTTGGAGGCTGTAATTGCTGCCAAAGGTGCATCAACAAAGTCTTGAACGAACACTGTGAATACTTATGTACATGTGTTTTATCTATCTATCTATCTATCTATCTATCTATCTATCTATCTATCTATCTATCTATCTATCTATCTAGATAGATAGATAGATAGATAGATAGATAGATAGATAGATAGATAGATAGATAGATAGATAGATAGATAGATAGATAGATAGATAGATAGATAGATAGATAGATAGATAGATAGATAGATAGATAGATACAGGGTGGGGAAGCAAAATTTACAATATTTTGAGGCAGGGATTGAAAGACAGTGTATGACCAATTAGTTTATTGAAAGTCATGAGAATTTATTTGCCAAAGGAAAATGTACATAATAGAAAATGTTTTTATTGTATGTGTCCTCCTTCTTTCTCAATAACTGCCTTCACACGCTTCCTGAAACTTTCACAAGTGTTCCTCAAATATTTGGGTGACAACTTCTCCCATTCTTCTTTAATAGTATCTTCCAGACTTTCTGGTAATAGTTTTGCTCATAGTCATTCTCTTCTTTCCATTATAAACAGTCTTTATGGACACTCCAACTATGTTTGAAATCTCCTTTGGTGTGACGAGTGCATTCAGCAAATCACACACTCTTTGACGTTTGCTTTCCTGATTACTCATATGGGCAAAAGTTTCTGAAAAGGTATGGATAATAGTGTTAGGTATGATTATGACATCAATATATGTTTGGTTTCAAAACAATTGACGTAGTGCCTGCTGAGAAAAAACAACTAAATGTTCACTGTAAATTTTGCTTCCCCACACTGTGTGTGTGTATATATATATATACATATATATACTGAACAAAAATATAAATGCACGACTTTTGTTTTTGCTCCCATTTTTCATGAGCTGAACTGAAAGATCTAAAACTTTTTCTGTGTACACACAAGGTTTATTTCTCTCAAATATTGTTCACAAATCTGTCTAAATTTGTGTTAGTGAACACTTCTTCTTTGCTGAGATAATCCATCCACCTCACAGGTGTGGCATATCAAGATGCTAATTAGACAGCAGGATTTGCCAGGTGTGCCTTAGGCTGGCCACAATAAAAAGCCACTCTAAAATGTGCAGTTTTATCACACAGCACAATACCACAGATGTCACAAGTTTTGAGGGAATATGCACTGGTCATGCTGACTTCAGGAATCTTCACCAGAGCTTTTGCCTGTGAATTGAATGTTCATTTCTCTACCATAAGCCATCTCCAAAGGTGTTTCAGAGAATTCATGAAGAAGACTGTGCGAGGAAAATGGTGGTCACACCAAATACTGACTGGTTTTCTGACCCCCCTGGACCGCCCAATACAGTAAAAGTGCACATTTTAGAGTGGCCTTTTATTGTGGCCAGCCTAAGTCACACCTGTGCAATAATCCTGCTGTCTAATCAGCATCTTGATATGCCACACCTGTGAGGTGGATGGATTATCTCAGCAAAGGACAAAGGAGAAGTGCTCACTAACACAGATTTAGACAAATTTATGAACAATATTTGAGAGAAATAGGCCTTTTGTGAACATAGAAAAAGTTTTAGATCTTTCAGTTCAGCTCATGAAAAATGGGAGCAAAAACAAAAGTCGTGAATTTATATTTTTGTTCAGTGTGTATATATATATATATATATATATATATATATATATATATATATTTTTTTTTTTTTTTTTTTTTTTTTTTATAAATTTGCAACACACAATCTTTTTTCAGTTTGTTATAACGAGGTATTGTGTGTGGAATTTTGAGGTAAAAGTGAATTTATCCATCTTAGAACAAGGCTATAACAAGAAAGTGTAAAAAAAAAAAAAAAAAAAAGTGTAATGCCGTGAATACTTTCAGGCTGCACTGTAAAAGATTAATTGACACAATAAATGTTTATCATTCCTACTTTTCCCACCTTGTTACTTATTAATGGGCATTAATGGGCTTGTTACTTCCACTGTCTGTTATGTATGTAATCCAGAAAGAAAGATATTGGAAAAAGAGGAAATTTGATCAAATCTGGTCTCATGGAAAACAATATGAAAGAGCAGTGATTCCACAAAAAACTGCACAAGGCTAGTGCAAGAGTTCAAGGCTGAAATATACATGCTGTGTACAGATGTGAAGGAAGAAATAAATATGCAATGCCCACTGCAGACACATTCCACCAATTTTTAATAAGATGTGTAACTGATTTCCATACTGTGTACCTGGCACTGACAGCAAAAGCATGAGAGATGGGCACACAGCAGGACCCCCTGGTCTCTATGGCAACCTGCAGGCCTAAATCTGGTCTGAGAGGAAAAGATGGTGAATCAGTCTGTGTGTCTGCCTCTACCCCACTCGGAGTTGGACAGGGATGAAAGTGTTTTGATACATTTTTACTTTTACCTCAGTTAATATTTTCTCATCAAATTAATTTGGAACATTTGGTAAGCCCTGGTAAGTTTTTCACAAGTTAGTCCAGAGTTACTCAGTCTCTACTGATTTATTAGCATCCGTGGGGAACCAGAATAGCCCAATCAGTCTACAGTGGCAACTATTCTAATTGTATCTTGGAATTTTCCTCACGAGTCCCACCACACTTGTAGACTGGCGTCATGAGTGTTAAACAAAAATATTTGTTCAGGTCTAGGAGAGATTTTTCATAAAGTCTTCACATTACACTTTGACCCTTGAATTCTTGTTAAACTACAATCTTTAAAATGGTTTCAGCTTTTATTGCAAAAGAGGTAAGGTGTGACACAAAAGCCCCAGATTCTGACCAATGACTTTACCTGGATCTGCCAAGTGAATAAACTTTCAATACATTTTATTTATGAATGCTTTATAACCTTCAATGACTATTACTGCAGTTTTACCAACATCAAACAACAGATTCCCTGGAGTATAGTGGCTAAAATCATCCAGAGGGAAATATAATTTTGGAAAATGTAATTTTATTGCAAAGCACACCAACTCTTCAGGAAATCCCATTAAAAGCAGGGTAAAATCTGGACTGAGAGGACTTCAAACAACAACTGAATTATGTAAATACTCTCAAGTGATGAAAAACACAGCAAATAATCTTAATCTTAATTCAAAAGAAAATTTTAAGAATGATCAGTTTTTCTAAGAGACTCCACTCATCTGCTCCTCTTTTCAAAAAATTCAATCTTCTCTCAGTTTTTGATGTGAACATTTGCCAGACGTGTGTCTTCATGTACAAATATGTTCACTTAACTCATATTCTTCCTAAAGTTTTTCACAATTTCTTTATGTTGTCTTCTGTTATTCACAACTTTCCGAGACGATTTTCAAGCATATTTGATCTTGCGTGCTGCCGAACTTCAGTCTGTCAGTATTCTCTGAAATATGGTGGACCAAATCTGTGGAATAATCTACGACCTGAACTTCAATCAACATCTACTTTATCATTATTTAAAAAGCATCTGAAAAAGACTGTAATTCATGAAAAAATGTAAGGCTGTATATCACTCAATTTGTATTTGATGATTTGTAATGTGGATTACATTTTTATTGTTTTTACTTTAGTTTATTATTTCAGTTATATTGTATTTTTTAGTTCTTTTTTTTTGTGTATTGTTCATTTCGGGGGAGGTGTTCATATAAGCCTTCTTTTGGCTTCTAACCTCTCCTGCACAATTCTGTTACTTGTTTGAATGTTGTTGTTTTTTCTATTGCTGTTTTATTTTGTGCAAATAAATTAACAAATTAACAAATATTTTTGTATTATAACAGAAATGTTACATATACTATGCTAATACTGAGAGTATTATAATAGCTAAATGCTAATGCAAAACATTATGACATGTAACTGGCTTTTGTGTCTACATCCTTTCTCCTGTCACCTAGCTATAAAACAGCATAGAGCAATCCACACAGTTCAGAGCTAAAACATCTATGTACGACCAACATATTACATATAAGAGCATGTAAATATCCACTTATAGGAGCTAACGTGTATTATGTAAAGTGCACTGTATCTTATTAATACCTTACCAACATTCTTCAAATTAGCTCCAGTATGTGTCATGGTTTAGCTAACTGCAGGCTGCCTTCAACCACTGTCAGAGGGCCAGTATTGTCTGTGTTGACTAAAAATAACATGCCAGACGTGACATTGAATCAGTTTACCTGGACAGGTGAAAAGGGTGGATAAGACAGCGGCTGGACGGTCAGATTAGGTCATGGTCGAGTTGAGCTGTTAGTGCTAGTGTGTTAGCTGAGCTGCTCCTTCACTACTGCAGCTGCTGCAGATCCCAACGCCGCTCACGAAGATCGTTTATTGTTAAAAACCCTCCTCCGATTAGATTAATGGGCCACAGCGACTGACGACCGAGCACAATTATCGTATATATGAATATTATGTGACTATTAGAGAATATTTATTGAAGTAAATTTTATGAAATTGTTCCACGTTCTAATCCTAATACAGCGACTAAATTTTCCAAAGTTTGGGTGTACAAAAACAAGTCCATAGTGGCACCTCTAACTTACTTTTAGTCTTTGATAGTGAGTCATTTCAGGGCACGCAATGTATCTTGGGAAGTGAAGTTTTACAGTTTTAAAAAGTTCACTAAAATGCCTTAAATTTCTCGCTACTCTTATTACAAATTGTAAAATAGCACCCCTGTACATACTCACAATTGTTGCCCTTATGGTGGCATAAGTCAATATCAACAAACCCGTTTTTGCAGAACAAGAAAAAGAGAGTATTTCCGAAGTGTGACATATCCCGGAATTGCAAAAGTGTCACATGATTATTAAAAAAAAATGGCCGCGGTGCAGTGGTAAGATTCTGTTTTTTGTGTTAAAAACAACCTATTTGTTTTAAATATTTACTCGTACACTGTTATGTTTGTTTTTCACATAGGGCGAACATAATATTACTGCGTATACTACATGTTCCATTAAACCACAGCGCCCAATAAACTGTAGGTTTTATTTGCAGAGCTTCGAACATAGAAATAGCAGCCAAATGTAATGCATGTGATGCCTAAGGCCTTACATTAGTCCACCTTATTCTAACAATGCACATATAACAAAGCAGATGTTGTAACATTTATCTTACACACCAAGCAGTGATGCCAAAAGCTGTTAAAGTAAAGGTGAATACTGCTTAAGAAAATGTGCAGAAATATTAGTGGCAAAAAGAAGTTGAAGTATTGAAGTCAAAGTACTAATCTGGTCACTGACTGATAAATGAGTGGAGTGGATATGATTAGAGTATGAGTAGTGAAGCATTAGTGTTGTGTCAGCATGTTACTGTTGTTTCTGCTACAGTTGGAGTTACTCTGAACTACTTTACATCCTGATTTACAAACAGGATCACCAGAAAAAAGTAAGGCCTCATCAGAGGGTTAAAGGAAGAGGAAAGAGAAAAAACAAAAACAGACAAGTGTGTTTGCAGTTTGGAGCTGTTTGTAAGACAAAAGTAAAGAAAACTATTTCTGCAACAAGACTGAACTGGACCTTTAGAGGTCTGTGTGAAATTTAGGGCAATAAGGAGTATCGAATTGCAGAAATTGAAAATATATTATATGTTTTTATTAGTGTTTCAAAACATGATTAGTTTACTTTACATTCATACCCACAGAAAAAGCAGGCAGATATTCACAGTCTGCTACATCGCACCACGATGTTTCTAGAGTTTCTCTGAACAGACTTTCTCTTCTTTTTTCTTTTTCATAGCTGGTGGCATCCACTGTGAAGGTTCATTATCAAACACTGGGTGGGGGTGCTATTCAGTTGGTTGAAATTGACCACTTCTGTACAAGACATCACTAAATATTACACACTGAAATCTCAGACCTGTATGTTAAAAACACTTAGAGAAGTGATTGTTGGCACAGTTATAAAAAATGTAGCGGCTTTACCTTTAGCCACTACTACGGTGTGGAAGGGTTCAACCTGTTGTATTTTTGACGCGTGCGTAAATGAATGTCCGGCTGGGTTTCTTTGTCTTCTTTGGATATGCCAATCCATTTATTCAGCAATATTAAGTCCAAGAGTTCATTATAAGTCACAATTGTCTTTCCATATTCTTTCTACAAATAAACAAAATAGGCTCTTTAACACAAACAAAACACTGAAAACGCCGACCATTTCTCTCAGAGTTTCACGGTCTGAAAATCGTTTGGGGCTGTCCTCACACACACTGCCCACCTCACACAGCAGGTATATGTAAGTTTGCCACACTCATACCAACACCTATGATGAGATGCACCTGTGGCTATCATCACAGGCACACCCACTAAACAATAATTAAATTAAGGTCAAAATAAAAAAGAGGAATAAACAAACAAAAATGCATTTTGGCTCCAACAAAAAATATCACTACTGATCAAATAAACAGTCATTGTTACTGAATATAACACAAGATAAGTAAGGTGTCATTCAAAGATGTCAATAGAAACAGCAGGGTTGTCTTCTCTGTTTTCTGTGTAACCAGGCGTTCCCGCTGGCGCAAATATGATGTGGAGCTGCAGAGATGTCACGCCGAGAGCCTACCAGTGGAGTTTGGAGATTACCATCCACTCAAACCCATTATGGTAATAATAATAACAATAATACTAATCCTCTGGTGCTCATTTCAACACCCTTATTTGTACACACTTGAAGGGTACTCTGACCTCCTTTTTTCTCCAGCATGGTTTATCTCTAATAAAAATTACAAGGTACTCACAGATCATTAAAAAAAGATCTTAAAAGGTGTTGAACTCATTAATCTAAAAATAAGGACATAACAAAAAGTTAAAGGCTCTAATAGAGCTGAAAGATTAATTGAATCGATTGAAAAAAAGTACAATTCTTGAGTACAGTTCTCCTGAATCGAAGCTTCTTTTCCTTAATTCCGCTGCCGTTAAACATTGGTTCCTCTGTTGTGTTTCATGCGGACGCTTATTGTGACGCTCATCATGCCAGGATCAACACAACAACATGAAGTGTAGCTCAGAAGAGATGAGGACAAAAAGGCAGAAAATGTCTATATGTTGACTTTTCTACTTTGGAACCATCACTTACTCCTTTAAACTTTGGAGCTTTCACACAAACAGAACAAATGTTAGTCTTTATTTTTTTCAGTTGTATGTTAGTTCCATGTTCAGTTGGTATAAGTTTGATCAAATGTGTTGTAGACTGCAGTGCACATATTGTTTGCAGATGTCATCGGACTTGTTTGTTGTCGTTTATATCTATAGATATTTTACATATACTTCTATTCTGTTGTTATGGTTGTTGTTGTTTTTTTTTACTTTCTTACTTTTTGTGGTTGTTGTTTCAGCTGGTTCTGGAATAAAGGACAAATTGTTTGTCATTCTCAGACATGTCTTTATCACATTTTTACTATTTTTTTTCACCTATTCCTTAGATTAATTGGTTACAAAATAACCAACAGCTGCAGGTCTGTTCTCAAATTAATCATCCCAACCCTTAATTAACCACTAATGTCACACATATTGGGATAGCAGGACTGTTCTATCATTTGCTGCATGATGCGTCAGTGCACTGTTGGGCCATACAGCTGAAATGCGTATCATGTGTTTGTTTTTTTTTCTCCAATTATTATTTTATTATTTTGGCTAAAGTTAGTCGTAATTTCATTCCAGCTGGGTTTTAAAAAGATATAAATTTAATATATGGAAGGCTCTGGAAGCTAAGGAATGTGGAGCTACTTTTACTCTGACACCTGTAACCTTCCCTCTTCTCTCCATCCAGGTGACGGATACAAAAACCCGTCGTGGGGCTCGTAAAGGCAGCACCTCTTCCTCTTCCTCCTCATCCTCCTCTGCTGCCCCGGACCCCCTCAGCTCCATGCTGGACGGAACCGACCCGCTGTCCATGTTTGCAGCAGCTTCAGCCAGTGAGACTCCAGCCATGTCGCACAGCAGCTCCACAGGGGTCAGTTCACACCAAGACTTGTTACTTTTGGTTTTTTTAATGTTTGAGTAGAATTATCAGTCATTTTTATTTTGCATCATTGCATCTTTTCTCAACATCAAAACCATTTTTAACATGAAGGGATTGAACAATAACTTAGAGGAATGATGATCCCTTATTATATTCATGAGCGCATAACACAAATATAGCATGAAAAAAAGCATGCCACCAGATGAAAACACATGTAGTCTCTGATTTCACAACTTGCAATCAAAATAAATAAAATCAGTGCAATCTGAGTCGCTTTTCAACAAGACAGAAGTGATGTCAGAAATAGTGAGACACAAGAACATGTTACAAATAGAAAACAATTTCAAACACTCAGCCAGACTGAATATATGTAAAAGATTCAACAAGATAAAACCGATGTAAAAGACATAACAGGACAAAAACAGCAGCAAAAAAAGACAAAAGTGATGTGACAAAAATGACTTTAAAGATGCCACAAAACAAAAGCAACATAACCAGACAAGACAGACATGAAATGGATGTAAAGTTAGAATGATTCAGTAGTCTTCTCATGGTGTTAATATGATCACATTAAGGCAGTGGTTCCCAACTTTTTTTGGCTCGTGACCCCATTTTAACATTACAAATTTCTGGCGACCCCAGACATTCAAAACTGAGATATTTTTCTTTTGGAGATGTTTTAGTGGGACCAAGCAGGTGAAGACATCTTTCCATTCTCTGTTTGGTCCAGTTTTGTGACTGTGACTGTGTCCAGGCAGGTTGAAGCGTAGTAACACATGAGGTCACATGATCAGGTCAATCAAGATGTACCATCTCAGATATTGTATCCTGCAGTTTTTTATTTGAACTTGATTTTAAGTAGGAAAAGTGTGTGGTGTTTTAGTTACGATGAAATATATGTTGAATCATTAAAAAAATATAATGAATTTTTTACAAATTTTTTTATCAATTTCTAGAAATTCCAGGCGATCCTACATGGGGTCACGACCCCAAGTCTGAAAAACACTGCACTAAGGTTACTCTGTCAAACACAAGAGTGTGTAAATCAGTAGAGTAAAAGAACAACAGTGTGAGATGAAGCTGTGTCCTCCTGCCTCTTTTTACCCAGAAAAACACACATCACTGAACTGAAGTCTGGACAGACAGCAGTCTGTCACAGTTTGTCATGTCTTTTATGGATTGGGATTGTCAACTCACCATGTATTTTTCATTAGTAAGTTTTTAATTTTATCAATTACTAGAAATTTCAGGCGACCCCATTTGAATTTGAGGCGACCCCACGTGGGGTCCCAACCCCAAGGTTGAAAAACACTGTTCTAGTGACATACATAAGTGAAGTCATATAAGTTTATGAGTGAAAAAGTTACTCTAGTAAGTTTACACACATGGGTCAGACTGAAAGTCATACAGATATGGTACAAGAATAATAGCGGTAATTTAATTATTTCAGCAGTGATATGGTCAGATTGATGTAGAAACACAAAAGTCATGCTTTTGTATATATTAAGAAAAATAAGATAAGATATACTTTATTGATCCCCAAGGGGAACAGCAGCACAAGACAAGAGGTGCTAAATACAAGAAAGAGATGAAGAGAAGATAACAGTATAAAAATTTGTTAAAGTGACTATAAATGACATAAATATTAATAATAGTAATAATAAATTAAGTGACCAATGTGCAAGTAAGGTGACATGACAGCTGCAAAAACATCAAATGAAAAATGACCTCAGTCGCTTCAGTTAGAACATCCTACTTTAGCCTTTCCTGTAAAGTGCATCTGTGTTGTCAGACCAGGTTCAGTTTGCTTTTACACAAACAGTCTGTACAAGTGTCTTTTGACTTTTACTGCAGTAAAAACAAAATGAATCGGTATTGGTACTTTTATCATAGTCCTTTGTTTTACGTACTTCTACTGGAGTAAAGAATGAATGGACTTTTGTCACCTCTGTCCAGGACCTGGGGAGGAAGAGGAAGGAGAAGGAGGATGATGCAGTTGGACCAGATTTTGAGTCCTGGTCGGCAAAACGGGGGGAGATCCTGGCCAGGTTCACCACGACAGAAAAGCTATCAATTGTGAGTCCCTTCTGTTACTATAAACAAAATCAGAGCAGTCAATACAATAGAATTAGTCTCTTTACAAAAACCCCAAACCTAATATTATTTCTTTGTTGTTCTAGAATCTTTGCATGGGCTCTGATCGAGGTAAGACCTGTGTTTGGTTTCAGAAAAACACAAAATCTGATCCTTCACCCTCTTCATTCCTCGTATGCTACTGTCAACATAAATCATTTCACAAGTCCATCATAAGACATAAAATATCCAGGCTATTGTTGTTACTCCAGTTTGGTTTAAAAGAAAAGGATAAATTCATCCTTTTACTCATCATGTTTTTCTGTAGAAAAATACTTTTAGAGGTTTGTGCTCTAAGCCCATTTATCTGCGAATGAGCTGAAAATTCCGTTCCTGAAATAAATGGAGTAAATTGTTTAAACTACAATGTTTTTTTCTTAATAAATTTGGATTCATAAGAAAAATGACATGTGTAAGGTTGATGTAGAAGTGTCAGAATGATTCTCAAATGCACTGTTTTGAAGTAAATGCAGCGAGAATACAGAAAAAATATATAATATTCAGCTCAGCCTAAAAAACAGACTTAGGATAAAAACCACCTGGAAATCATTGGTTAGTTGGCTGAGGATCTGAACAGGTTCATTACCTCAGTTTTTAGGCATAAGCCAGTAGCTAAATGACACTGATGTCTTCCAAAGTTACAGTATTTCTAGAACAAAATAAACTGGTTTTAATGTTTGCGTGCTGAGCTACAGTGGACAGACTGAAAGGAGCAATATGGCAATTAAGTCTAAGTAACCTTGGAAAACAACCACTAGATGTGACTAAGTTAACCTGCTAGACTGTTTTGTCCCACAGTATTTACTGTACATTGAAAACTCATTAAGGAGGGATGAACCAGAGGAGCAACAACAGCAGATGATGAAGCCCATTTCACCTGACTGTTGTATCTGAAAAATGGGACTTTATGCTTCCTGCAGGAAAAGCTCAAGCTCCTGGATCTTCAGCTGTTTCAGAGAAAGTTCGCACTCGCCTGGAGGAGCTAGATGATCTGGAGGAGGTGTGTTTTTATTCTTACTGAATCAACCCAGTCTGGTCACTTTTGGGTTTCCACGTTAAACTGTTTATTAATGACAGTGGTCTACAAGTGAAATGCTTTCAAAATAAAAGTAGTGACATTTTACAACATGTGAATCACTGATCAAGAAAAATTCCGTCTTAAATGCTGGTTGGCTGAAGTTTCCAAGATACAGTCTTGCTAAAATGTGAAATTCAAGAATTAATGAGAGAATGGGTTTAACTCCAAAGGAATATTAGTGTCAGAGCTACCAGATCTACTTCAAAACACTGTCTGCACATGACAGTACATTCACTTTAGAGGTTCTATCTATTTGAAGATTTATAAATCTATTATATAAATGTACATATACCAATATATATGCGTAATAACACTTTATCATATACCTTGAAAACATCAGAAAACCAGCACTTTTGTCATTTGTTTTCCAATTAATCTTATTAAAATAAGTAACATTTAGCACGTTTAATTTCTGAAGGAGATAATTTTTTTTTAAAAAATGGTACAAACCCTGCATTGGTCCATTGGTTTGTAGACTGTAGCTTTGTAGTAGCTTAAGTTTCCATTATATATCGACATTTAAGTTTTTAGCACTTACACATTGGCGTCGTTTTTCATCTCCAGAGGTTGCCATTTAATTTATATAAAACAATATGTGCATAAAGGAGCTTCTACCACCTTAAATGGTCTATGAATAGGTGGAACTCTATAAAGCTGTACTGACTAAGGATGTTTTTGGATATATGTTTGTGTGTGAAGGGTTCCCAGAGGGAGCTGCTGAATCTTTCCCAGCAGGATTATGCAAACCGCATCGAGGAGCTGAACCAGTCCCTGAAGGAGGCTTGGGCCTCTGACCAGAAGGTTAAAGCACTGAAGATCGTCATTCAGGTAATGTAGCATGACTGAGTGGATGGGATGAAGCTGTGGGAAACATGTCAAAATGGCCAAAGGAGACGAGTAAACTGGATGGACAGATCTTTTTATGCACAGACTGAAACACCAGTATTCTTGTATTTATAAATGTATTTTAGGTCTGCTTCCTTCATATTTATTGGTCTACATCAGTTGGAATGACTTAAATAATTAATAGTCACCGTTTCCATGATCTGTTCTCTCTATGTGTTCCAAAGGTCAAGACAGAACTGGGAAAAAAAGCCTTTTAAATGTTCTGCTTCCACTGCCTGAAACAACCTACAGAAGGAGATAAATAAATAATATAAATAATATAATATAGATAAATATAAATCTGTAAATACATTCAAAGTCATTTTAACTCTTTAAGACCCACAACTGTTTTTGTCACAACTTGCAAATTTTTTTTTTGTCTTCCCAAAGTGATTCATCACCATTTATTTATATTACCTGTATTTTTCATTTTTCAGTGAAATTTTGGCATTATTCTATATTTAATTTATCAATCAGATGTTCATAAAACCTCAGAGTAAATTCAAGTTTATGAAATCAAATCAAGAAAAAATGACATGTTCAACAAAATATATCATTAATTCAACGCCAAAACAAGTGTCTCCATCCACTGTCATTTATCAAACTTCGTGGGTTTTACAAGTGAATCAATGTTGTAGAAGATGATGGTGTTTCCATGGTAACTATGGAGCCTCTGAACATCCAAATGGGTCATATCTGATGACCATGAAAAGATGAATAACTACATTTTACACCAATTATGTACATGAATTGATAGGATTAGTGGATCAACAGCTATTTAACAGTTTAGATCAGTAAATCATTTCAGTCGATGGTGGATGTTTGGGTCTTTATGGGTTAGATGAATGGGAAAAGGATAAATGTGGCTGTAGATGTTTTTCAAACTGATTTAATCAGGTTCTGCTTTGAGATGCTTTTATTGAATATTGTTATATTTTTAGTACCTTTTAAATTGTTGGTAATGTTTTATATCAAGGCGCTTGTGCAGGTCTTCAAAGTCTTAAAAAGTATGGAATTTTATCCAGACCTTGAAAAGTCTGGAATTTTGTGTGAAAGTCTTAATAAAGTATGGAAAAAAGTTCCTGTCATAGTTGAATTTTAGAGTATGTTCAAAGTCACATAATCTTGTAAGATAAGAAATACATGAAGAAAGCATATTTTAAAAAAAAACCTCAATATGATTTCACTAACCGGTCAGTACTGGAATGATTCTAGTGAAACTTGTTAGTGTGATATCAATGCACTTTTGGGATTTTCATATTTTTAAAAAAACGTTTCTGTCAGTAAAACATAATTTACTGTGAATTATGCATTCATTCATTCCTTCATACTCTTATTAAAGTGAACTTTTCTACTACACATAACAGGTACAATCTCAACCAAAAAAGTAGGAACGTAAGTATAAAAGTGCATGAAATAAAGGTCTTGGGGGAAGAAATTTCAGTTTTGGAAAAAGTCTGGAATTTTAATTTGGATAAAGAACAAACACCCTGTACATGTATGTTATTAGCATGGTGTTTTATGTATAGTTTGAGTGTAGATGTGGATGAAAGTTCTACTTTCTGTAACTTCTGCTGCTGCTGCCTTGGCCAGGACACTCTGCAAAAGAGATTTTTAATTTCAACAAGTCATTCTTTCCTGGTTAAATACAGGTTATTAAAAATAATAGTAACAATAATAACTTAGAGTATTTGTGTCATGTTCTAGTGCTCCAAGCTCCTGTCTGACACCTCAGTGATCCAGTTCTACCCCAGCAAGTTTGTTCTTATCACTGATATCCTTGACACTTTTGGTGAGTGCAGAAGGTCTTTACCTGATTCCCCTCACAGTGTCCAGGGTTATTGACCAGAGTATGTTTTCTTTTTACAGGCCGACTAGTGTATGACAGAATCTGGACCATGTGTTCAGATCCAAGGCCCTTACCAGGTGCGTCTGTACACCAGCTACGTATGGACTTGTGGTTGGTGTTCTCTAGCTCATTTCTGACTTGTCTGCATGATTTCCTCCTTCCTCAGATTCGTTTACAGTTGAAGATGTGAACGACACAGCCAAGGAGACTTGTCTGAACTGGTTTTATAAGATCGCCTCCATCCGAGAGCTCCTGCCCAGACTGTATCCTTCAGCATTTATGTTTTTGTCACTTGTTTAAAGCAAGGTTCCTACATAAATATGGAAAAGTATGGAATTTGATTTTATAAATTTCCAGGTCTGGAAAAGTTTGGAAAATGGAAACAAATGTATGGAAAAATATTCATGTTTCCCAGACTGTTCCCACTGTTCTTTTTCTAAAACAGAAAATTATGAATATCTCAAAAAAATGGATCCATCTGTTTTTTTAAGACACTTGCTAGTGCAGCTAAAATGTTTGTGTGAGAGCACATACATTAGGGTATGCGTCCCAGAAAACATTTGGGCAGATTGACAAGTTGAATGCCCCGCCTTCTGCTCTTATCCTCCTCCAACCCATTTTAAGGCCCGCCCAGGTGTCGTCAAGTTTCACTGCAGCTTCAACAGACAGGTGATGTCCACACACTGTTAGTGAGCGAGCTTTTCAACACGCCTTGGATGATAATTGGCAGAACTCATAATGGGTAGACGTAAATTCTCTGACGACTGGCTCATAAATCCCAAGTACAAAGACTGGTAGGCTGGTTGGAATTTTTTACCGAGACATTTGGAAATTAGGGTCTGGATAAAGTATGGAATTTTGAAATTTCAAATGTGTAGGAACCCTGTTAAAGGTATAGCTACCGATGTGGCATGTCGCACAGCACTTAGTAAAAATTTGAACATGAACAACTCGCTTCCCTCCAAAGTCCCAGCCGCTTCCCCCTGCCTGACCTCTGACGCTCCCCTCCTCCCCTGACACACACGGTGGGAAGCAGAGGCAGAGGTAGAGGTGTCACGGTCCACTCTGGTGTGACCGCGGACCCCTCCTTCAGCTTTCAGACACACCATCATCCACCTACTGCACAGCCGTAGCACCTTTTTCATTAGGAGCTGTATTTAAGGGTCTTGTCTGTGACTGTGCAACGTTGGATTATTATCTTCACTGCACCTCATCAGCCCTTCAATAACCCAGACTTTATCACCATTCTTCACTCACTGCACTCTGACAGCTAAAATCAGGTTTTTCTGTTTGTTCCCCTCGGTTGTTGTTTCTGTTAATCTGTTTTTTCCCTTCAGCAAAGTGCATTTGAGTCCTGTCCATTCACACCGCTAGACAGGAGGAGCAGCACGAGTGAAATATGTCAATGGAGTCAAATTCAGAGGCACCGGGAACTGATGAACGGATGACAGACAGGAAGCTCAGCCAATTATTTTATTTGAACCGAATAAATGATTGATCAGACTTTAATCAGAAATATATGAGAATTAAACATTTTAGAGTTTCGAAACTTGGTGAACTTCTTTTACATTTTAGTTTGCCACACGCTTATTAGGAGCATTTTAAGATCACAAAAGAAAAGTGTAAAAATGCCAGATCGTACAGTATAGATTTAAATGCTCAAAACCGTAACAATCTTTAACCTCCATGCACAGATATGTTGAAGCTGCCATCCTCAAATGCAACCGTTTCCTCAACAAATCGTAAGTTGTCACTGTTCATTTCTCTGTAGGCCTTTAGATGTTGATCATTTCATGTACATTTGTCTTCAGCTCCAAATGAAATCTGTGGTTTCTTTGGAAAGTGATGGATTTTAATTAATGCAGTGGGTTTTTCCTCTCTGTCTCTGTTCATTTTTGTTTTCACAGTGGCATCCAAGACACCCTCCCTCGCTTGACATCCATGATCAGAGGGATCGGAGACCCTTTGGTGGCTGCATATGCCAGAGCTTACCTCTGCAGGGTGATGTGCTCAGTTATTTAACATTTAATTTTGTGTTAACCCAACAAAAAATAATTTGACATTTGATATTTTCTTTATATAATAACACCCACATTTTGTAATGAACTTTTTATACATTAATTATTTATTTTATCTTTTAACAGCTTTAGTGCAATATGTAATAGACTTTCCCATATGTTGTAGTATATTGTTGCATATTGTGGTATTGGCATTACACCCCCTGATCATGATGGCCAGATCCACAAATGTTCTGCCACTTTTTTGTCCTGCTGCTAAACCTGTGCAAATGCAGTGTGTAATTCAACAAGCACCAAAAAAGGTGAAATCTTCAGTCAGACGTTGGAGATTTAGTTGGGTCTGGAGATTGTCTTTGAGTTGCAGTTCGTAAAAAATAAATGTCCTGGCAGTAATGATGGCAACCACACCACTTTATTACTAATGCTATTGACTGTTAGACCCTGACTGAGATGAGGTTGATGAAATTAATACTCCTGTCTTTCCAAACTAAATATTAATATTAATATTTTATTAGTTGTAATGTGATGCTGCTGTCAGATGTGAGCATTAGATACAGTCTGTATGAATGTTTCTGCAAAATCCAGGAAACATTTAGTGGCACATGAAAAAAAAGCTTTAGATTCACACATTAATGGAACACATTTCAGACCAGAGGCATATTAACAGGTGTAGTGTCTTTTAAAGGACATTTCAATTGATATTGTTTTAGATGCAAAATACCTGAGAAGCAAAAGAGGCAAAATACATGAAAGTATTTTTATTATGTACCAATCTGTGCTTAAAACAAGGGCAAATTGTGCCAAACGTTATGGCTGTGTTTGCAATAGATTGAAGATTCTTTATTGTAATTCAACATTGGTATGATGAACAAAATTACCATCCACAGGACCGATAGTGAAATGAACATTTAAAAACACATTTGAAGTAGAAATAGAAAACAACAGAGCTAAGTGCAAATAATAATAATAATAATAAATAAATCAACTGAGAAGAGGTGGAGAAATGACTGAAATGTAAACAGATTATTGCATGTTATATTCTGGTAATTGTTCTTATATTGTCGTAGTAGATTACATAGCTGAATGTTGTGATGTTATTGTATTTGCACATAATGAGCTCCACCAGTGTGGGTTATTGTTCAGTAGTGGTTGGAGTTGTACAGTACAGCTAAATAAAATAGACAATAGAATACCTTTAGCTTGACATCTTCTCAGAATTGGCTCTTCAAGTGGGTCAGGTTACAATTGCATGAAACACATTATGAATGACATAGTGTTTGAATACATAATGTGTAATTATTCTTTTTATTACTCTTCTTTCTGTGAGAGAATCTAAGAAACCTTTATTTCTTATTTTCCTCATTAAAGTCATTTCCGTGTGTCATTCTGTTTTCAGGTGGGCATGGAGGTCGCCCCCCACCTCAAAGACAGCCTGAACCGCAACTTCTTCGACTTGCTTGGTACCTTTCGGCAGATCAGTGGGGAAAGCGTCCAGAACCAGTTGGTTATGCAGAGGGTGGAGGTGCCAGAGTACTTGACGCTCTACTCTCCTGCCATCAACTGGATCCTGCAGTGCATCGCCTATCGAGCTCCAGAGGTGATTTCACTCTCAATAGTTAAACTGAAATATCTTGACTGTAAAGTTTCTAATGTGCTTTTGTCACCATTCCAGCCTCTGCTCACAGAGATGATGGAAAGATGTAAGACGCTGGGCAATAAGTGAGTACATCTCACAATGCAACCACATGTGCAACCACAATGTAAATATGTAAATACTACACTCAGTGGCAATGAAAATGCAACACCAGTTTGGATTCAAATATTTTTTTGACTCAAATTCATTTTCTTATTTTAACAATTCAAATATGTTGGGTAGGTTGACTTTGATGAATGAAATATGTTAATGGGCCGATTTGGACAATAATAAACAGATGCATTAAACATAACGAGCACAAGTTGAAAATGAAAAATCACAACAAGAATGAACAGAACACACATTTTAAAAAAATGAACTGAAAAGAACAGTCGGTATTGGGTGTGACCCTCACGAACAGCCACACAGGCAGTACGATGTCTCCTCATGGACCTGGCTAAGCATCTTAGGTTGTCTTAGGACAGTATGGTGATCCTGATGAGGAGTTGTCACTCTTTCCCGTCCTGGACGTGGTCGGTCATTTACAGAACCTGTTTCATGGGGCCGCTGTAACAGTCTGGTGACACTGGACGTACTACACCCAAAACGATGAGCCACTTGCCGGGCACTTACTCCCACCTCTGGCATACCCAGGGCCCTGTTCCGTTGTTGAGTCGACAGTCGTGGCATTATGACTCTTAAAAATGTTTTTTGTGTGGCTCTTATCATGCCTTTATATAGGGAAGACAACCACCCCTTCACTTCAAACACTGTACTTGCACAACTCCTAATCCCATATGTTGTATTCAATATGGACTGATGAGAGTCCAACTCACACTGTTCAGTTACATGATCATTTATGTATAATGAGGTCCGTACTGTGACCCCAATGGTCACTTAAGAACTCAAATTGGACAACTCAGGTCCTGAGCAAAAATAAACCAACATTTAGAGTGTTGCGTTTTCATTGCCTTTGAGTATATTTAAATTTTAAAAAATGTTTAATTCTAATTCTCAATTTATATAAATATTTATGTAAATACCAAATTAGTCATTTTGTTTTATATTTTATTTTCCACTTCGGGGTAGAAATTACATTCTGTGTATTTATAAAGCATTTATATCAGATTGCAGTGATTTAAAAAAACAAAAACAAAAACAGGCATGTCCTCTTACTTCCTGTTTTGCCCTTAGTGCCCTACTGCTCAATTCAGTCATGAGGGCCTTCAGGCCGGAGTTTGTCGCAGCCAGAGCCACTGACTTCATCTGTATGATCAAAGACTGTGATGAGGCTGGCTTTCCAAAGGTCAGAGGATATGAGCAGATGTTTTTTTTTTTCCTTCATAAACTTCACTAAATGTGCTTGGTGCTGTGCTGTATGTTCGTTCAATAATGATAAGTTTTGTGTTGTCTTGTCTCAAGCATTTGTTATTTGGATCTCTGGGACGAAGCCTGGCATGTGCCGACCCCCCAGAATCTGAGAGGCTGACGATCCTTAACGAAGCCTGGAAGGTCATCACTAAAGTCCGCAGCCCCAGGGTACCGTACCATTAGAGCAACATTCACACCGATGCTAATGATAGGGAAAACACGATTAGATTAGATTAGATTAGATTAGATTAGATTAGATTAGATTAGATTAGATTAGATAGAACTTCATTGATCCTTTGGGCAGAGCCCTCAGGAAATTTAAGGTCCTGGTAGCAGGGCAACATCGAATGCACACATATAAAGGAAAAGAAAATACTAACAACAACTATCAAAATAGTAGTGAAAACAGGCAGTAGTAGTCATAAATTATAAAAAAACTACTAATAATAAATAATGATAAGTAATAATGTTACAATATTTGTGTGTGTGTGTGTGTGTGTGTGTGTGTAATTTTTCAGTAACAGAAATAATAAAAACAATAATAGTAAAGTGATAATAGTAATAATAGTCGTAATAATGGTCAAGTTTATTTATATAGCACATCTAGAACAATGTAAATTGCTGTACAAAGATATAGATAAAATACAGGATATGATAAAAACTTGTTAAAATGTGTAGAAATATAAGCTATATTAAAACTGATACAGTGATATATAGGTTATATGTAATACAAGTATCTAAGTAATAATAAGAAAGCAAAATTAACAACAGTAAATAAGCATTCCAGTGGAATAAACGATAAACAACATTGCTTAACAAACACGCCGGTAAAGCATTAGACATTCAAGAATATGATTCAGAATATGTTTGTGTTTGTTTGTGGTGCTTCAGGATTACATCAGCTGTGCAGAGATCTGGGTGGAGTTTACATGTCGACACTTCACAGTGAGTAAAGCACTGTCAAAACAGTTTTTAATGATTCGGAATCAAATAAAGAAAAGTCTAGACTCTTTCTCACACCTCCTGCCTCCGCTCTCAGAAACGTGAGGTCAACACTGTTCTGGCTGACATCATCAAACACATGACCCCTGACCGGGCGTTTGAGGACGCCTACACTCAGGTGAGCATCTCATTGGATCACAGGAGGACTGACTTTGCTGCTCTCTGCTGTGTTGTGACTCTGTTTTGGGTTTCTCTTCATACAGCTCCAGTCTGTGATCAGGAAGATCCTCACTTACTTCCATGACTTCTCTGTCCTCTTCTCCATGGTATTGTGGAAGACACTTTGATCATTCCACATCATTCCATCAGTCCACATTACTTATATCATTCTCTTTTTTGCGTTTTCCAGGAGCGTTTCCTTCCATTCTTAGACATGTTCCAGAAGGACAGTGTGAGGGTGGAGGTCTGCAGATCCATCATGGAGGTCTTCATCAAGTAAGAGTCAAGAGGCAGAATTCTGTTGTCTCCTTTGGACCCAAACTTATACAAGTACATGATGAGTGGCCTGTATATCTACATTTGCTGCTGTGGTTTCCACTGTGAAAACAATGTTGGATATAAATGCACTTTACCATTTTATTTATTTATTTATTTATTTAGAACATGCAAAGAAATTAAACAAACAAAACAAAGGAAAATAAGACAAAAACAAAACATTTAAATGAACAGAATCTATCTTCAAGTACGTGCAAGTCTGAATTTTACATGGTTGAAAAGGAGTAGGAAGAAATATAAACTCATTTAATCCTACCCCTCAAGTGCTTTTACACCTTTATCGCTAACTTAATACAAGAATCAAATACAATACATTTTTCCTAATTTTAGCATTCAGTCACAACTAATACATAATGCAGTGATTGAATTATACACAACAATATGATCATAGTAGTACAGTCATACAAACAAACTCAACAATTCAACAATTTTCTTCAATAATTACAGCATCTTTATCCATAAACAAACAGCCCCCATTGTCATTATTAAATACTGTACCTCACAAGAATCAATTCTTTATATCTTTTTTAAACTAATTTATGTTTGGTATTTGTTTAATCTCCACGTGCAGTTTTGTTCCACAACTTCAGATGATGGTGATACAGAAACTTTTTAACATAGTGCGTACTTTATGAATCTTTAAATTTAACTTTCCCCTTAAATCATAGCCTCCCTCTCTTTCACAAAACAAATGAGGTGGGATAAATTATTATTATAGACGGCAAGACATCACCAGCAATCACTCCTTAACATTGACCAGTAATGTTAGTTTGTTAGCAGCACACTTAAAACTCCAGGAGTCAAAAACAGGAAGAAAATATGCAAGAATCTGAAAATGCAGCCTTACCTTCTGCAGGTCCCTCGACAAAGTTTACATCAAAAGACCAACTATATAGTGCCTATAAAAAAGGATTCATGCCCTCAGATGATATCAAAAACTGCAGCTTTGTGGATCTTTTTAGAGCTGATACACTGAGAAAAATGTCAGAATTCCACACAAATGGGGTTTTATCTGCAAATACATGTCAGAAATGTTTTTAAGTTAGTTATTAGTATGCATAAGAAGCTTTTTGAAAGTAAAAATGATCATATCTGTGGTTTAACCCTTTCATGCATAGGTCACTCCAGTGGACAGTTCTTCTCCAGCTGTTCTCTTGTATATTAATGAGTTTTGTTGTTTTAGTTCCATATCAGCCAACGCAGTGGACACTTATGCACCATCCCATACCCTGACATTCATACTATTACTGTAACTTTTCTGTTCTTGATAAACCTGATCTGCACTAACATGTTTTAGTGTAAATTGTTATTTGTTAGACAAGAATGGTTTTTTTTTTGCATATTATCTCCATGAAGTGAGTAATTATTAGTATTAGAATATGTTAAAATGTGAGAAGACATCAGATTACCAGCATTAAAAATGTTTTTATTTCATTGTTTTCATATCATTTTCTGATATTGGGTTTCAAACATGTTTCTTTTCTTCAAAAATTAAATGCATGGATATTTTTGTAACTCCATAGAAAAAAAAACTTGATCATATTATTTCTTTTCATGCCTTAGGAGGAATAAAAATACTGAAGAAAAAAATCTTGACTAAGATTCTCACAATTAATGCATGAAAGGGTTAAGGTAAATACTTTATTATATAAGGCAGTCATAGAAGAATAATTTTGTTTCTTTTTGTGACTCTTGCAGGCACCAGGTGGAGCCCACCAGAGACCCAGTCATCCTTAACGCCATGCTGCACATCTGCAAAACCATGCACGACTCTGTCAAGTACGACAGCATTTGACTGTGTGTGTGTGTGTGTGTGTGTGTGTGTGTGTGTGTGTGTGTTTTTCATACTAAGTTTCCTCTTCACCTCTGAAGTCTGATAGAAAAGTGTGAATCTGTCATTTCGGGGCTCGGGGTCTATTCTTGTTCTTACATTTAACTGAACTTAACTTTAAGCATTTTCGCTGTCTTCTGTCCTGCAGCGCTCTCACTCTTGAGGATGAAAAACGATCTTTGGCTCTGCTCATAATAGGCTTCATCCGCATGGTGAGACCCCTGTTCTGTTTTATGCTTTATGAAACATCAGGTATGAAATGTTGTTGAATATTGTCTATTGTATAAAATTCAGCTGTTAGATCCCATCAGCACTGCTTTTCTTATTCACAGGTTACATGTTGTAATTATAACCTACTCAGTGCAGATAAACTACATCCCTATTGTTCTTCAGAGCCAGAAATACTGATTGTGGAAATCCTGTCATCGTTACTAAAAGTTTGATTGATTGATGTATTTATTTTGAATATGAAGGTCACAACAGAAATAAAAGAAATAAACAAAACATTTAAACATACGACATATGATACATATTCAAAAAGGAGTGAGAAGAAGCATAACTTATAAATTCCCACCTCTTCTCCTTAAATGATTAATAACAATAAGAAGCTTCCTAGTCTAAACATATCTATACTATAATATAATTAGTGGTACAAATATTGACACAGTTATGTATAATAAGTACTTCAGAATTTTTCATTAATGGAAGTATAGATGTGTAATTAAAATGGTGTAGTAAATTGAGACAGAAAGTAGTTTTTTAATAGGTGTGCAACATTGTCATCAGTATTATTATCATCATGGATGCTCATTGAAGCATCATGAGTTTTGGGTCACGGTGAAGAGGTGAAGCTACAAGTTTCAAAACTTTTAATCTGGTCTCTGATCACAGAGACAGGAGAAAAATACTGTAAACCTGTCAAAAATGTGATGTCACTCTCTGACTGCGGTTGGACAAGAACTGTTTTACTGCCAGAACACACAAAACAAAAGAAAAACAAAATCAGTAATATAACATAATATATACAGGGTGGGGAAGCAAAATTTACAATATTTTAAGGCAGGGATTGAAAGACAGTGTATGACCAATTAGTTTTTTGAAAGTCATGAGAATTTATTTGCCACAAGAAAATGTCCATAATAGAAAATGTTTTTATTCTATGTGTCCTCCTTTCTCAATAACTGCCTTCACACGCTTCCTGAAACTTGCGCAAATGTTCCTCAAATATTCGTGTGACAACTTCTCCCATTCTTCTTTAATAGTATCTTCCAGACTTTCTGGTAATAGTTTTGCTCATAGTCATTCTCTTCTTTCCATTATAAACAGTCTTTATGGACACTCCAACTGTTTTTGAAATCTCCTTTGATGTGACGAGTGCATTCAGCAAATCACACACTCTTTGACGTTTGCTTTCCTGATTACTCATATGGGCAAAAGTTTCTGAAAAGGTATGGATAATAGTGTTAGGTATGATTATGACATCAATATATGTTTGGTTTCAAAACAATTGACGTAGTGCCTGCTGAGAAAAAACAACTAAATGTTCATTGTACATTTTGCTTCCCCACCCTGTATATAGTTATATAAAACACTTGAATATGAATCACAAGGGCATTATAAGCAAAATATACTCAGGTATCTCAGCTCTGAACAAACATTAAACAATATACATAAAACAAAAGTGGGAGAAAGAGGTGAAAATAGAAATAACACAGGAAATGTGGAACACAGTTTGGGAAATGCAAACCTCCTCCACAAACTCACTAACTTGGAGAGACTTTTGCTGGAAAAACATTACTCATTATTTCATAACCCCTAAACAAAAATCTAGATAAATGGGGACCCCACTGCCATGTTGGCAGTGCGGTAGAATAATAGTGGACCACGCTCATATATTCTGGTCTTTTCCCTTTATCAGGCTGTTTTGAGAGGAAGTTTCCAAAACAATCTCCATAGCACTAGGCTTTAAGGTTAATATGTCTTTTCCCACACTATACCTTGGACTTCCTCCAGGGGATTTAAACAAGAATTATTCATATTTACTAAAGATCTTTATGGCAGCCAGTAAGAAAGCAATCACGAGATGCTGGCTTCAAAAACACGGCCCTTCTGTGGACAGTTTTGTAAATATTATGCATCAGTTACATCATATGGAGCAGAACACTTATCATCTTAGGCTACAAAAGGATGTAGGAGAAGGACTTTGGAAAAAGTGAACTCTTTTCTTAGCTCAGTAACTTAGTAACTAACTCAGTAACTAAAAAATGCTACCTGCTTAAACCTGCTTAAGCAGGTGTAACATACAGGGTTATTCAAAAAGAATGAACTGATATCATGATGCATTGCTTCAGTTCTCAAGCATTGTCATGGAATGAGTCAGTGACCATTTGAAAGAGGAGTTTTCTAAATTTTGAATGACTGCGATGACCTTAAACATCGAAAAACAACAGTGATCAACTCAGTGGATCGTGATATGCTGATACGTGTCTGGGAGGAATTCTCTTATCGCATTGATGTTGTCCGTGCTGCAGGTGGTGGACACATTGAACATTTGTAAGACAGTAAATAAAAGTTGATTGTGAGTAGAATACTTGTGATTTGGCTGGAGTTTTCTATTGCTTTTTCTTATTTAAATATTGCATAGTTAAATTGGTTCATTCTTTTTGAATAACCCTGTATATAGACTATGTGAGAGAGCATCATTTTTTTTCCCTTTGTAAGTTGTGATTCCCTGATCTTGTTGTTTGTGGTACCCATGTTTAACCATGTTTGTAGTAAAAATAAGAAAAATAAAGTTAAAAAAAAAAAAAACAAACAAAACACTTGAATATTGTATTATCCGTAAGTACCTTAAATGGGTGAATTCAGGAATGTGAAAACTGAGAAAATGCCCTTAGATCTCTGAGGGTTATTAACACTTCATCATTATTCATTGTGAAGCTACAAGCTGGAACAGATTGCAGAACATTTTTCCATCCCTAAAATATGTAAATTCTTCATGATGTAAATGTAGTTGCTCTTGTCTTGTCTCATAATTTGCCTCATAATTTATTTGCTTCAGTTATTCCAAATCTTCTCAATAATGTTTTACCTTTTATTAAACTGTCTTGTAGTTTTTATGACCTTATGCCACTGCCTCAGTGTACTGTGGTGTCAAATAAAGGTTATGTAACTTGTCTTAAATCAAAGACCAGACTCCAGTTCTAAATGTGTCCGTCTGTCCTTTTGTTCAGGTATCGTTTGGTCGTGACTTTGAGCAACAGCTGAGTTTTTGCGTTGAGGCCAGAGCCACCTTCTGTAACCTGGAGCCGGTGCTGGTGCAGCTCATTCACGTCAGTATCAGTCTGTCTTTTTCTGTACTCATTAAATAACACATACACACATTATGTTCTCACAATGGTCCTGGTTTGTCTTTTTCAGACGGTGAACCAGCTGTCAATGGAAACCAGGAGGGTGATGAGGGGGAACCACTCCCGAAAAACGGCAGCTTTCGTCAGGGTGAGTCTACACAAACACGAGGACCTCAATCTGATCCCTGTGGGCCACCGTACCTCCTGCAGGAACAGATTTCTCTAGCCTTTGAAATAGAAGCTAATAGTTGTCAGACTTTTCAATCAGTGAGCCTGTTTACACGCACACCAATACTCTGATCAGTATCCCATACCTGGAGTTGTCAGATTATTTTAAGGGGTCATATTTGTCTAAAACCACTTTTCTTAGTCTTTGGTTCATTTATTTGTGTATTTGGACCCTAATAGTTCATACAGTTTGAATTTGAACCCTCCAGGTGCTGCAAAGCTATCTTTATATTCTTTTTGGCAAAAATCAAGTGGATTTCTACAACCTATTTTAATTCCTGCTTAGTTTGTTGCATTTTATAACTCGTCACATCACAACATTTGCACATATAAGGTCAAGATTTCCGCTAAACATTTCTCCGAGTACGACAGAATTGTTTGACAGCAGCAGCAATCGTAGTAAAAACTGAAAATATGTCCAAACTTGGAGCCGATTACCTAAAATGTTCAGTTGTTGGTTGTATTAACGAACACAAGTGGCTGAATGGGACAGAGCAGCACAGTCAACAAACTGGAGGGGGCGGGGTCATGTGCATTTAAAGGGCCAGCGCTCCAAACCACCTTTCTGGTGTCATTACTCAGAAATAGGGTTGAAGATGGACCTGTGGAGTTGAATGAATGAAGAATTCAGACCCAAGCAGAGCATTTACAGTTTATGGAGACCACAGGGAAATGTGGGAAAATGCAGAATTCCATTTAAAAAAAGCTAAATATCACTCCATTAAATGATCATGTAAACAGGATAATCTGATCTGTTTTATCAAATGACGGCAGTAATCTGACTATGAGAAATTGGATTAACACACCTGGTCTTCTCCCCAATACTCCGATGTCTTTCTGCATATATACAGGTTGATCTGATTTATTTAGTTCTTTTATGTCTATGCATGTGTAAACACAATTCAAATAGCAGAGAATGGAAGTTACATAGTCAAACCTGTGCGGAAGACAACAGGAAGTTTGAGTCTACCATCACTACATATGTATGTACACCCAAAGAAATCTGGACTGGAGTGTCTAAACCAGGGTTTTCCAATAATCGCATTTCTTAAGTGCATGGAAATGCATTAGATCTGATTATTACCTCTGCCAGGAGGTATTGTGATCACTTTGCTTTGTGTACGTGTGTGTTTGTTTGTTTGTTTGTTAGCAAGATAACTCAAAAAGTTAAGGACGGATTTTCATGAAATTTTCAGGAAATGTTGATACTGGCACAAGGAACAAATGATTCAATTTTGGTGGTGATCGGGGAGGGGGCAGATCTGTCTTGGCGGAGGTCTGCACTCTCCGAGTGCTTTTCTTGTTACAATTATGCAATTTCTCCCAGTTATCGGACATTTATGTAAACAGGCTCAATTACTGCCAGTTTACAGATTTATGTGTGTGTTTCTCCTCCAGGCGTGCGCTGCCTACAGTTTCATCACCATCCCATCTCTGAGCAGCATCTTCAGTCGCCTCAGCCTCTGCCTGCTGTCTGCTCAGGTGGCGTTGGCCAACCAGTGTTTATCCCAAGGTGAGCAGCTCCATGCTTTTATGTTCAGTGTAACTTTTAAGTTAACAACCACAGACGATCAGTGTGTAGGAAAATGGTCTAATAACTGGATCTTAATTATAGAAATACCAAATTTCTTGTTTTTCTCTTTATATTTTTTAATTTTCACTCATGTGGCTTTTCTACCTGTCTGTCTCTCTGCACTTGCTTGTTGTATGTTGCTGCTGTTATATGTGAAATTTCCCTGTGGTGGGATAAATGAAGTCTTCTCTTATCTTAAAACATACATGTTTGTACATAAACACTTTAGAGATATTTAGAGGCATTTTTGTCCAAGTTTTCCATTTCAAAATCAGTGTAAATTTCTTGACACAACAGATGGGAACAAAGTTGCACATGTGTAATGTTAAGAAATGTATGGATAGGAATGCATGTTTTTGACAAAAGTGAGGCTGAAAATATAGAATAGAATAGAATAGAATAGAATAGAATAGAATAGAATAGAATAGAATAGAATAGAATGCCATTATTGTCATTATACAGATGAAATTAAAAGAGACAACTCTCTTGTGGTGCGTAATGCAAGACATTTTAAAGGAAAAGTGTAAATATATATTCAGAATAAAAACAAGCATGTCAACCAACCAACAAACAGTAAAGATAAATATATTGCACTTTGACCCTGGTTGAATACTGAGGATATATATGTTATATATGTATCCTTATTCGAGGTATTGTCACTATAATGTGTTCAGTGCAAATATACATTTATGACGAATAGAACAGAATAGAATAGAATAGAATAGAATTAACCTTTATTGTCGGTTACAGGTACAATGAAAATGAGTTTAGCAGCTCTGTTTGTGTTTAGCAGCAGATTCTTAAAATGCAAAAAGAAAGACGATATAAAACTCACACAGAAATTATACTGAAAATATATATTGAAAAATGATGACAAGGTTCAAGGTTACTTTATTTATACCCGTGGGTAGAATTGTTTTGCAGACATAGTGATTGCATTTGGCATTACAACAAAACACAAATTGAACCTGTTCGGCAGGTACTTGATCAAGTGTCAAGACAAAAAGTGCTCAGTGTTCCACCATTCAACCGTATAGCAGCATGGATAAGTAAAAGATTAAAATAAATAAATAAATAAATGGATAAATAATATCAAATAAATAAAAACAAGATGCAATAAAACACAATAAAAAAACCTCAAGAAGGTAAAAACAGTCTCTGGGATAAAAAACCAGGATGAGAACATAAAATTTAAAAATTAGAAGTCACAATAATAATACATAGAGCAAAGAAATAGAATAAATAACTAAACTAAGTAAAGTGCAACGTCACTATTTCTTATTGACAATATACAAAACTACTCAAAAATACTGAAAATATACACAAAGCCATCTTTGTACCACAGATAGAACAAATATATGTGATACAGAACCGATATATGCAGGGTAAAAATATAAACAGTGCATGAGTCACGAGTCTTGCAAAGGGACCCAGAACAAAGAAATAACTGTAATGAGGAGGATCATGAGTTAGAATGTGAGAAATAGAGCAGAGATGAGCAGGTGAGGAAGAGCTTCAGCTGATACTATTTTCATCATGACTCATAGTGATCACTTAGTCCAAAGTACCAAAATCAGGAGTTATTACTGTCTATTACTGTCAAAAATACTCATGACAATAAAAAGATAAGCTGACAGACTGCTCCAGGATAGAAATGTGAATTTATAAGAGCAGTATGACCAGAAGTTTTAGCTGTGGAGTGCTGCAGATGTAAATTGTGGCTTGTATGCTATTAATAGTTCCAGTGTGATTCAGCAGCAGTCGATTTCAGCAGTACATACTACACTGTGATGGAGGAGGAATGACTTTAAACAAAATATGTGTTAAAGAGGAGGTCAAATTTACAATAGAGAATATATCCTAAGCAGCAATATTCAGAAAAAAAAACTGTTATGGTATCAATGCTTATCAGCTAAAGAGAACATTTTCCGATGTTTACATTTAGGTCCGTTAAGGATTTGGACAATGGCACAAATTTAGTCCTTTAGCCCATGGCGGTGTGTCAGTATGAAACTGAAGTGTAGATTTCAGCTTCATTTCAAGGGATTAAATAAAATATTGCATCAACCATTTAGGAATTACAATCATTTAAAATAACATCCCTCCATTTTCAGAGGTTCAAAAGTAATTGGACAAACTAACATTTTTTATAAATATAAGGATTGTTTTTATACTTTTATAAATTCTGTAACTCATGGACATCAACGCTGGAGATGCTTCACCAGGCCTTTACTACAGCCGCCCTCAGTTGCTGACTATGGGTTTTTGCATGATTTTTTGGGTCATTATCCACCTGCAGTGTAAGCTGCTGGCCTATTAATTGTGCAGCATTTGGCATTAGCATTTGAGGTTGAGCAGAGAGGCTATAACTATCTATATCACATCTTCATTGCTACTTCCGCCAAGGAGGTTATGTTTTTGTTGGCGTTGGTTTGTCTGTCTGTCTGTCTGTCTGTCTGTCTGTCTGTCTGTCTGTCTGTCTGTCTGTCTGTCTGCTTGTCTGTCTGTGTGCAGGATAACTCAAAAGTTATGGATGGATTTGGATGAAAATTTCAGGAAATGCTGATACTGGCACAGTGCTTCTAGTTTCATTTGTGGTAGTGTACAGAGGCAAAATGACAAAATTTGTGTCCCCATCTAAGTTCTTATAGACACAGCCGTATGTTTCCATTTAACGTCATGCATCAATCCAGGAAACATTTGACCTGCCAGTTGCTCTTTTTTTCTTTTTATACTTTATTTTGGACAGATTTGACATTTTTTAACAAACAGACAATAAAATGAAAATGCAAAGAGATAAGAAGAGCATCAACAAGCACAGACAGGACAGTATCTAAACTTAAAGTACAACGGTAACAAAGTGGGTCAATCAGTCACAATAGTATCCCATCATGATAAGAGGGTTGAGCTGGCTTAGGTATTGTCCTGTTTCAGTCCATGTCAGATCTTTCACATATATTCTCATGTTGCATCAGATCATGTCCAGGTGTGTGAAATAGTTCACATAGATACACATACACCTGCTGACATGATTATACTTCCACCATTTTCATAGACATTTGTGCACATTTTCCTAGAGTGCATACTTACACATGTTGATAATGAAACACACAGATGTTGAGATATATGTGTATTTTTCAGGGGAATAATAAGATATTGTCCTATCTATCATCTTCTATGATAGATGTCCATTTTAGCCAATAATTCATAAATTCGTCCAAATTAAGGTTCAAGGAGAAAGTTAGTTTTTCCTTCTTGTATATTTCTTTAACAATTCCAATCCATTCCTTCTTTGTTGGGGGTTCTTCGCTCACTGCCAGTTGCTCTTTAAACTGAAATTAAAACCTCTTGATAGTTCCTGATAATCTTACATGTGTCCTGTTTTTGTTGTCTTTTCTCTATTCATTCTAAATTATCTGTTTTTAATGGGTCAAATCTTCTTTTTCCTGAAAAAAAAAGGGGGGGGGGGGGGTAGGAGGAATACCCTTTGACTGGCCATGGCTGGTCTCGTCCTTGGGCTGTGGCTGTGTTGCTGTGGGTGCTGGAGGTTGTGGGGGGGGTTGATGGTGTCATTCCCTCCTCAGACTCTGTGTGCTGCCCCCCCCCCCCCCCCCCCCCCCCCCCCCGCCATAGCCATATTAATTTAAATTAATTCATATAAACTCAAAACAGATAGTAACTGATACAAATACATTATTACAAATATTAAATTATTTCACTCATTGCTGTATTGTGACTACCTCTGCTGCTACTGCTGACACAATAATACTAGCAAATGAGGCTACTGGTATTATTATGTATTTTTGTATTATTACAACAATTATTTTTCCCCCCTCACTCCCCCCTCTCTCTTTCTCACTTTCACTTGCACCCCCCCTTCCCCTTTTCCCTATTGCCCCCTAACTAAGCTATATTGTTTAGTTGTTTGTTACATTTATGATCCTTTTCATTGTAATATGATGTTGTTGTTGTTGTTGTTTGTCAATACTCTGTTGTTGTTGTTTTTTGTTTGTTTGTTTATTTGTTTGATTTCCCCATTATTCTTATTATTCTTATTCTTTCGCATTTGGCAGACGCTTTTTTCCAAAGCGACTTACAGGGGAAAACCAATTAAATCACTCAATCAATCAAATTTTATTTATATAGCGCCAGATCACAAAAAAGTTATCTCTTGACATTTTATATATAGAGTTGGTCAAAACCAGACTCTAAGTCAATTCTACAGAAACCCAACAGAATCCTCCTGGAGCAAACACTTGTGACTGGTGACAGTGGCGAGGAAAAACTTCCCTTTAACAGGCAGAAACCTCGAGCAGACCCAGACTCCTGGAGGATGGCCGTCTGCCTTGACCAGTTGGGGTTAAAGAGAGAGAGTAGAGAAGGGGAAAAAGAGAGAGCGATAGAGATAGGGACTGGGGGAGAGGGGGAGAAGGGGGGAGTAGGGGGAGACACATGGAGGCGGTTGAGGATAAGTGAGTGGTGATGATGAGGGCAGGGAAGAGGCCGGACCACCGCAGCAGGTCCAGAGATGATCGTGAAAGAATCTGTGGTTGTCCTGGGAAAAACCTTATTAGAATATTTAAAATGGAATGTTTGAAAGTGCTAGGACAGGAGGTGCTCTCGGAAGAGCTGGGTCTTCAGGAGCTTCTTGAAGATAGGCAGGGATGACTCTGTTCTTGTAGCACTTGGTAGAGCGTTCCACCAACGTGGAACGACCCATGAAAAGAGCCTGGATTGTCTTGTACAAGGTCTGGGGACCACCAGACTACGTTCCCCAGACGAGCGGAGTGGTCGTGGGGCGACATAAGCTTTTATTAGTGCACCTAAGTAGACAGGAGCAGACCCACGGAGAATTTTGTAGGCTAGGATTAAAGATTTGAATTTGATGCGGGCAGCTATGGGTAGCCAGTGTAACTCAATGAGTAAGGGGGTGACATGTGCCCTTTTAGGCTGATTGAAGACCAGACGCGCTGCTGCATTCTGGACCATCTGTAGTGGTTTGACAACACAAGCTGGGAGGCCCGTTAGAAGAGCATTGCAGTAGTCAAGACGGGAGATAACCATAGTCTGCACCAGGAGCTGGGTGGCCTGTTGGGTTAGGTATGGCCTGATCTTTCTTAGGTTGAACAGAGTGAAACGGCATGATCGGGTGACAGAGGCAACGTGATCCGTGAAGGTCAACTGATTATCAATCATGACTCCCAAGTTACGTACTACACTGGTAGGAGCCAGAGGTATGGAGTCAATAGTGATGGAGATGTCCTGCTGTATGGTTGGCTTAGCTGGGAAGACCAGCAGTTCAGTTTTGGACAGGTTCAGCTGAAGGTGATGGGCTTTCATCCATGCAGATATGTCAGAGAGACAATCTGAGATCCGCACTGAGACTGTGGAGTCATCAGGTGGGAATGACAGATAGAGCTGGGTATCATCAGCATAGCAATGATATGAGAAGCCGTGTGAGTGGATGATCTGACCGAGTGAGGTGGTGTATATGGCAAAAAGGAGGGGGCCCAACACAGAGCCTTGGGGGACCCCCGTGGTGAGGCGGTGAACTGCTGATGTGTGCCCTAGCCAGGACACACTGAAGGACCGACCAGTAAGGTAAGATTGAAACCAGGAGTGTGCGTGGCCTGTGATGCCCATGTTCCAGAGTATGGATAACAGGATATCATGATTGACAGTGTCAAATGCTGCTGATAAGTCCAGTAGAATGAGTACTGAAGACTTGGCTGCTGCTCTAGCCTCTTTCAAGGCTTCTGTCACAGACAACAGAGCCGTTTCAGTGGAGTGGCCGATTTTGAAGCCAGATTGGTTGATGTCAAGGAGGTTATTTTGGGAGAGGAATTCTGTGACCTGTTTGAAAACAGCCCTTTCGATGATCTTAGAAAGGTATGGGAGGAGTGAGACTGGTCGATAATTCTCCACTTGAGTGGGGGTGAGGGAAGGTTTTTTGAGTAGTGGTGTTACCTGCGCTTGTTTAAATACTGTAGGAAATGTTCCTGAAGTCAGTGAAGCATTAATCACATGTGTGATTGGTGCTGTGATAGTAGGGGCAACAGACTGTAAGAGGTTGGATGGAATAGGGTCCAACAGGCATGTTGTAGGATGGCTAGAGGAAAGGAGTTTAGACACCTCGTTCTCTGTGAGGGGAGTAAATGAGGGGAATGACGCAGTTGGGCTTTTATCAGTTGAGTTAGTAGTAGCCATAGTCAGGGGAGAGGAAGCAGTGTGTGATGATGATGATGTTGAAGAAGGAGGCGTGCAGTCTATGGGTGGATCAGTGAACTGACTGCTGATAGTAGACACTTTATTTGTGAAAAATGAAGCAAAATTGTCTGCTGTCAGATTAGTAGTGGGCGGTGGAGGTGGAGGGTTGAGTAGTGTTTTAAAGGTTGAGAATAGTTTCTTGGTGTCGGTGGCAGAATGAATTTTGTTATTATAGTAAGCCTTCTTCGCAGCAGTGACACTGGATGAGAAGGATACCAATAGTGACTGGAATGTGATCAGGTCAGAAGAGCTTTTTGTTTTGTGCCATTTTCTCTCTGCGGCTCTGAGGTTGGTACGCAGCGACCGGAGGTTATCATTGAGCCATGGGTGGGACTGGGAGGATCGAGCGGGTCTAGTAGATAGAGGGCACAGATTATCCAGACAGGAGCTAAGTGTAGAGCACAGAGACTCAGTGGCATCATTAACCTCTAAGGAGGAAAAAGTGCTGGGGGGAGGGAGAGCGGAGGCTACGACAGTGGAGAAGTGGGTGGGGGACAAATTGCGGAGGTTGCGGCGGAAAGAGACCATGGGGGAGGGAGCAGAGTGTTTTTCAGGGAGAGACACACTGAACTGAATGAAATAGTGGTCAGACAGGTGTAAAGGTGTGACTGTGAGGGCATCTGTGATGCAGTTTCGGGTGAAAATGAGATCGAGCTCTTTACCAGCTTTGTGGGTTGGAGGACTGCAAACCCGCTGTAGCTCAAAAGAGAGTATTAGTGACATGAAATCTGAGAAGCTGGGATTGTCTAAGTGGATGTTCATGTCACCGAGGACTAGCATGGGGCAGTCATGCTCTGGGATGGAGGAAAGCAGAGTGTCAAGCTCATCAGGAAAATCACCCAGTTGCCCTGGTGGACGATAAATGACAATTATGTAAAGTTTGACTGGTGCTGTCACTAGGATGGCATGGTATTCAAAGGAGTTGTATTTGACTGAAGGTAGGAGTTGATTGTGTTTCCATTTGTTGGAAATTAACACACCCACACCACCTCCTCGTCCAGATGGACGAGAGGTATGAGAGAATGTGTGGCTGATAGAAAGTGCGGCTGGGGTTGCATTGTTTTCAGGCGTAATCCAGGTTTCAGTGAGAGCCAGGATGTCCAGTGTGTGATGGTTGGCATAGGCAGCAATAAAATCTGCTTTGTTCACTGCAGATTGGCAATTCCATAACCCTATAGAGAAGGACGCACCAATGACTGCGGTGTATATTAATGGGCGGAGATTGGTGATATTACGATGCCTTTTAGCAGTGTGAAACCCCATACGTGAACCGAAAATAACAGGAATAGGATGGTGACCAGTAGAGAGATTGTTCCTCAAAGGTGAGCTGGTGTGAGTGAGGGGTGTAGCTGTCATTAGTGAGGGGCTGGGAGAGGAGGAGAGATCAGCTGGGGTGGTATTCAGTCTGACTACAGACTGTACAGGAGACTCTGAACGTGGTGATGTTTGATGTGACCAGCAGGGGGAGCAGGTGACTGCAGCAGAAGACGGGGAGCGTAGTCACATAGGTGTGGGAGTGGTTTTAGTCTGGACAGCGTGTTGGATGTTTTGAGCCAGGACGCTGCTGCCTAGTGTAGAGGGGTGGACGCCATCGGACTTGTAGAAGGAGGAGCGGTTCCAGAACAGATTAAAGTTATCAATAAAACTGAAGCCGTTCAGAGCAGAGGCGGACTGGAGCCAGGTGTTCAGGCTGAGGAGTCGGCTGAAACGGCCCACACCACGGGCAAAGGAGGGGAGGGGCCCGGAAATGAAAACAGCCTTCCCGGATCTTTTCAGTTTATCAAAGAGGTTTTTAAAATGAACCTTCGTCACTTCGGACTGTTGAAGAGAAGTGTCATTGAAGCCCACGTGAACTATGATCCGGGTAACGGTGGACGGCAGTGAGAGCAGCAGCTGAGGGAGTTCATGGAGGATGGAGGTGACGGTGGAACCAGGAAAACACCTGGTTATGGCGTTAAAGAAACGGACGTGACGGATGATGGAGTCCCCGAGGATAGCGGTGGTCGGAGGGAAAAGTGGTCGAGGAGACGGTGTTGAAGGTGAAGGGTTCCTGGTCTCTCTAGGTGGACATTCCACGGGTGGACCGTCGGAGTGACGGCGGACGGCCTCTCGGAGGAGGCGGCGCCGGGCAGAGGAGCGGACCGAGGAGCGGGGACCCTTGTTCGACGGCTTTACAAGAGGACCGGCTTTAGGACCGTCGCCGGTAATCAGTTCGGTGGCAGCCACGGAGTCAGCAGGAGCCGGTTCCGGGACAGAGCCAGGTGGGATGGGGGGCACATCAGCCGCGGGGGGAGGAGCCAGAGCGTTCTCCACGGACAGGACGGCGAAGCGGTTTGATGTGCTGATGGTCGGCGGTGGTGAGTCTTTGCTCGTGTTGTTTTTGCGGCCACGAATCACCACTTCAGACCAGGGTGTAGAACACGGGGGGCGAGAACAGGCAGAGGAAGGATCCCATAACACCGTATCATCACAGGAGGCTTTGGGCTTCTCTGCGCTTTTCAGAAACAGACTGGACAGTGTGGGAAGGCGGCTGGAGAAACCACAGAGCTGGGCATTTTTCTCCTCGAGTTCTGCGGAGAGGCGCAGTATTTCCTCTTTGAGGTCCGCGATAGTTTGGTAAGCCTTTACCAGGGTTTTGTTGGCTTCGACAAGAGGACTATCTCCGGCTGATGAGGATGACGCCATGGTGGAAACAGCGAGATACCGGGCAGAGCGCGGGAAGCGATGGGTGACAACCAGAGGTAAGGATCCACTGACAATACTGACCTGTCCTGATGAAGGTTTGGATTGATGGCGTCAAGTTAAAAAGACACGGTTAAGAGGTTAGGTTCAAGTGAGTAAGCGTTGAAAGGCAAGAAATAAGTAGTTAAAAGGCTGGATTTCTAGGAGTAGATCCGCCGGCGGTTTGACAGACGCCACGCATGCGTGATTAGCTGTGATCCATTCTAAGCAAAATTATGTGTTGTTGTTTTTCTGTCCACATTGTCTTGTTAACTATCACTAATTTTAAAAAAAATCTTCTTTTTCCTGTTTCTTCCTCTATTGCTGTTAACCTCTGACCTTCATATTCCTGCCCTGGTTCCCTCCCTCCTTCCACTGGACCCCCTGCCCATGATTCTGTCCTTTTCCCTTCTTTCTGTTCCCTTCCTTCCTCATTTTCATTCCTTCCTTTTTCTCCAGCTGATGCCTTCTTCAAGGCAGCGGTCAGTATCCTTCCAGAGGTTCCTCGCTCCATCAGCGTGGAGGGGAAACTTCGCTCATCAGAGAGCTTCCTGCTGGATTTTATCAACAACTTCCTGGCCACACTGCTGGTTGTCCCGGTACTACTGCACGCCAAACATTCAAAAATACACTCACTAGTATTCCTTCCTGGGTAGGGTTATTTAGATAAAGCTTGGTTAAATAAATATTGGTGTGGGTTTGTTTACAGGACCATCCAGAGCATGGCGTGCTCTACCTTGTCCGTGGTCTGCTCAACATGGTCCAGGATTACACATGGGAGGACAACAGCGACGCCAAAGTACGAGTCTACATCAGCGCTCTGCCTCTACTGGCTGCCATGAGTCAGGAAACCTACATCTACTCCATCCCCAAAGGTACAGGCTATTTACTGGATACTCATAAAACTAGTTTAGTTTTATTAACCCATAAAGACCCAAACATCTACCATCAGCCAAAACCATCTACTGATCTAAACTGTTTAATATCTGTTGATCCACTAATCCTATCAATACATGTAAATAATTGGTGTAAAATACAGTTTGTCATCTTTTCATGGTCATCAGATATGACCCATTTGGATGTTCAGAGGCTCCATAGTTACCATGGAAACACTGTCATCTTCTACAACATTGATTCACCAGTAAAACCCATGGAGTCCTCTCTTGTCCTCTTCCCTCTTTTATTTGTGTTGTACACCAGTGAGTGCCAAACTCAGTACCCGGGGCGGCATGTCCTCAAGTTTGCAGATGACTCAGTGATTGTGTCTCTTCTTAGGGATGATGACCCTGATCATGGCCCTGTAGGGTCTGAATTCACAGACTGGTGTAGCGCGTCCTTTTTAAATGTGAATGTGTCTAAAACCAAAGAGATGATTGTAGATTTTAGGAAGAATCCTCCAGTCTTCTCTCCTGTCATCATTAATGGCCAGGCTGTTGAGGTGGTTCAGCAGGAGAAATATCTCAGAATGGTGCTGGACCACAGGCTAACTTTTGAGTCTCAGGTGGATGCTGTATATAAAAAAGCTCATCAGAGGATGTATTTTTACCGTAAGCTTTGCAGTTTCAAAGTGGATAACACTTTTATGAAAATGTTTTATTCTTGTTTTATTGAGTCTGTGTTGACCTTTTCCTTTAGCAGCTGGTATGGGCTGCTGACCCTTAAAAACAGGAACAGGTTGCAGGGCATCACTAAAGTGTGCAGCAGAATTGCTGGCACCACACTCACTGATCTGACTGTGTTGAACCAGAAGTGGACTCTGCAGAAGGCTCAGTCAGTCCTGGATGATCCCAGTCATCCCCTTTATGATGAGTTCAGTTTGCTTCCATCAGGTCGCTGATACAGTGTTCCTAAATGTAGGACCAGTAGGATGAGGAATTCTTTGGTTCCGGCAGCCATTGTTCTGCTGAATAATTCTTTGTAATGTTGGTGCTATTGTTTTTAATGGATTATTTATTGTATTTATTGTTGGTTTGATGTCCATGTGATACTGCTGGCTGTAGAACAAATTGCCCCTCAGGGATAATAAAGTTTACCTTGACTTTTACCTTGGAGTTGGATCAGTGACAGTGGATGGACACACTTGTTTTTATGTTCAATTAATTTTATATTTTGTTGAAAATGTCACGTTTTCCTGACTTTTTCCTGATTTGATTTAATAACCTTTGAATTTACTTTATGAACATGTGCATGATCAGTGAATTAAATACAGGAAAACTACAAAATTTTCACAGAAAAATGCAAAATACAGGGGCTAACATCAGCCAAAAAATCATTTGTAAGTTGTGACAAAAACAGTTGTGGGTCTTTAAGGGTTAAAATTACTTTGAATATATGTACAGAGACCAGCTCCTTCATTTTTATCTCCTTCTGTAGGTTGTTCCCGGCAGTGGGAGCAGAACATTTATAAGACTTTTTCCCCAGTTCTGTTCTGACCTTTGGAACACATAATGTTCAGTTACTGATCTATTTTGTTGAAAAACTCTCTTTTTCTTCATTTTTTTCTGTTTTGATATAATAACCTTTGAATATTTATGAACATCTACATGATCATTTAATAAAATATTGGAAAATACATGATTTTCACTGAAAAATGCAAAATACAGATGATAATTTTATAATGATGGTGATGAATCAGTTGAGAAGGACAATCAAAATCATTTGGAAGTTGTGGCAAAAATAGTAGTGGGTCTTTAAGGGTTAATAGAGGTTGTATGTAGTGTGACATAAATGCATCTATTTGTTTTTAGTTATGTTGTGTAATTTTATGTTAATGTGAACTGAGCTTGTAAAATGGGTTTCTTCTGATGGTTCATTGTTGTTGTGTCTCCTCTCTCTTCTAACTTTGCGGTCCCAGTGGACTCCAATGAGACTCTTTATGGAGGAGACCCCAAGTTTCTTTCAGAGATCAATAAGCTGTGTGAGACCCTGATCGGGCAGATCCTGGACCACCTGAAGGTGCTTGGACGGGATGAGGTTAGACTATGCACAAACACAGAACTAATGACTGTACGGGATGATTTGCTTCCATCATTCACTCAGTTCTGTTGAAGGTTTTTGCAGGTCCTTTCTGTTCTATCTGTATCTTAGGTCTCAAAGTGTCTTAAAGGGCTCATATTTATCTAAACCCACTTTGATTGTCGTTGGTTCATTTATTTGTGTATTTGGACCCTAATAGTTCATACAGTTTGAATTTGAACCCTCCAGGGGCTGTAAAGATATGTTTATATTCATTTTGGCAAAAATCGAGTGGATTTCTACAACTTGTTTTAATTCCTGCTTAATTTGTTACGTCCAAAACTAGTTACGTCACGACATTTGCACATATAAGGTCAACACTTCCGATGAATATTTTTCCGAGTATAATAATTATTTATCAGCAGCAGCGGTTGTAGTCCATACTGAAAATATTTCCAAACCTCGAGCTGATTTCCTAAAATGTTCAGTTGTTGGTTGAATGGGACAGAGCAGCACAGCTGACAACCTGGAGGGGGCGGGGCCTGAAGTGGCTCATGTGCATTTAAAGGGCCAGCGCTCCAAACCACCTTTCTGGTGTCATTACTCAGAAATAGCGTTGAAGATGGACCTGTGGAGTTGAATGAATGAAGAATTCAGACCCAAGCAGAGCATTTACAGTTTATGGAGACCACAGTGAAATGTTTGAAAACGCATAATTCCATTTAAAAAAAAAAAAAAAAAAAAAAACAAAGCAAAATATCACTCCTTTAACTAGAAGCACTCGGAGAGCACAGACCTCCGCCAAGGCTGATCAGTGGGCCCCCCCGTGGCCCCCACCCACCCACCCCCGATCACCACCAAAATTTTATCATTTGTTCCTTGTGCCAGTATCAACATTTCCTGAAATTTTCATCCAAATCCGTCCATAACTTTTTGAGTTATCTTGCACATGGACAGACAGACAGACAAACAAACCAACGCTGGCAAAAGCATAACCTCCTTGGCGGAGGTAAATATGGTTTTGACAGGACAGAAAATAGATTTATTGCTTGGTGGAAGCCTCTTGAAAATAATGACTTTGAAGCCTGTGTCGCCTTTAGGAGTCTTACCAAGTCTGGGCACAAGAGTCACATGAAAAGACTATGTAAATATTTTTGCCAGTGTGTACATTTAACAGGTAGTAGTCGTGAAGTCTTAAATGTACGTTGTTGAAACCTGCAGAAACCTTATTTTCTTTTGCTGAACTTTGGAAATCATCATCTGCATTGAGGCCCATTCATGCTCACTTTACAGACATGAACAGGTTCGTCTGTTTCAAACGGTGTCTAACGTCACTGCCTTTATACTCAGATGCGTCCATTATGTTGGAATAACCATTTGTCAATCAATCCACCAGAGGGCGTTGCTCTGAATTAACATACTGGCTGAATACCACGAAGAAGATCAAAGTTTTTTGAGAAGAAGAAAGTCAATAATAACAAACATGGTGACGACTGAGGAGGTTTTACCAATGCTGATATTGATAAAGGTAGTTTTTGTAAATACGTCGGTGGTTTTTCATTAACTCACAGTACCTCTTTGAAAAGTTCCGCCATTTCTGGAAATTATTCTCTCCAAATCTCAACACTGCCTCCACAGTTCCCAGTAGTACTGCTCCCTATTCTCCATTGGTTTTGCACCCGCAAGCTTCCAGGGAACGGACAGAAATACAGACATAGTGGATGCAGAGGACAGACAGAAGGCTCCGTCCATGTCCATCTGCGTCTTTAACGTAGAGCATGAATAGGCCTTTAGGGCACCGCATCCTCTGGGATTTAGGAGGTTGTGGTTCTCCATATTTCTCATAGTTTAGGGAGTTTCCTCTCATGACATTGGCTAAATATATATGTAAATATGTGTACAAAAAATGAGAACAGATGAAAATAATTTAAAACACATAAAAAGACTGTTTCAACCAGAGGCGATTTCTCATAGACAACAAGGGAAGCCCGGCTTCCCCTAAAATTACAAAAATTAAATGGTTAAATATGTTCGGTTGTGTTGACGTTTCATTGACAACAAATGTGTTAGAACACGTTCATCTCACAGACGAGTTCGTTCAAAATCAGATTTATCACAAATCAACAGACTCGATGTTGTTCACTTCTCCTCCATTCCTGTGTCTCTGTTTTCTCCTCCATCTCTGCTCAGTGCATTTGTCCGTAGACGCTCAGCGTCCATGCACTTCAATGGGACTGAGTGGAACTGGTTTTTTCATTGACTCTAAACTGGACGGTAATTGGATAAATGCCACCATGTTGTCCCGCCCCCGGATGCCTGGCATCTCTGGGGGTGAATGGAGCTGTGGGCTGGACGCCAGGATTCCACGTGCTGATTGGAGGATCAGTCGAAAGGCTGAATCCCGTTTGATTGACAGCTATTTTCAGATCTACTCCTTCACTCACACAGTTCAGTTTAATACTGTCGCACATTCTGCCGTGAGAGAAACCACTACGAAATTACTTGTTCATTTCTTGCACTGTAAATAAAACACACTCATTGTACTTCCTTGTTTCAATTTAACATAATTTCAAGGTTTTCTTGTTTACTTGGTACGATAAGGTCACTGAGCATTTTCTTAAAAAGGAACGGAGGGACGAATTTATGTTTAAATAACTTGACCTTTTTTTTTTGATGTAAGCCGACAGTGAGCTTCCCCTGTCTGAAAGACGAGCAGCCGCCACTGGTTTCAACATGGCAAGAATAAATACAGTTGTATCTGATGTATCTGTGGTAGTTCCTCATGTATTTTTGTAACATAGGGTGCATAGGAGACTGAATTCTCTTTTTGAACTTCCCTTTAAACTGTAGACTTGACTGGTGTAAAAGTGAAACCTGTGAATTCATCAGAGAGCATCAGGGGACACTTCATAACAAAACAGCTAAAACTCAGACACATTCTTTAAAATGTTGGTTGAATTCAGATTTTAGAACAAGCAATTTGTAAAATATGTACTAGACAAATATCAATATGATAAGTAAAAGAAATACATATTAATAAGTGTGCAAAATATAAAAGTTTACAGAAACAAAACCAAACAAACACTGCTCAGTGGGATAAACAACACTGATCAACGGAACCTGCACAGTAGAGCATTAGACATTCAACAGTTTTGGGTGTTGAGCTCAAAAACTCTGGTCGTCTCTGGATCGTTGGTTGCAACCAGAGCCCACACCTAAATAAAATATTCTCTGTGGTTCGTCTTCCAGCAGAACACACGGCGCCAAGGTGCTCTGGCCTTCTCGCTGTTCGGTGTCCTGGTGTCTCACGGGGATTTGAGGAACAACAAGCTGAGCCAGTTGACCGTGAATCTGTGGAACCTCAGCCACAAACACGGATACTGTGACACTCGGATCTCTGTGAGTTCACACCTGTTGATCTGCACACCATGGCGTACATCCCTGGCTTGTTGCCTGGACTCCATTGTCGTTACCGTCTGTCCATCTGCCTCTCTCGTCCTCAGGTTCGGACTCTGGAGCACATCAAACATCAGGCTCAGCAGCCCGACATGGCTCATCTGACAGATACTGTTCAGAGACTGGCTCTGCAGACCCGCACGTGAACGCCAACCCACTGCAACCTTTGTACAAAATGATAGCATACACAGCACTTCAAGTTTATGTAAATGAAAAAATAACACAACAAATTAAAAATCACCTTAACCTCATAAGACCTGAGCTTTTTTTTTTGCGTTTTTGTTTTCTTCAAGGAATTGAGACATACTGAGACCTGATTTAGTCCAAAACCCAAGCATTATTGTCTTAGCCGTGTTGTAGTTTTGCAAAAACAGGGTTTCTGCAGGTCATTAAAAAGCTTTAAGTCATGAAATCGATTTTGTGAAAGTTAAGGCCTTAAATGGCATTAAAAAGCATTAAATTGAATGTCCAGAGGCATTAAAAATGAAATACACTTGATGGAAAAAAAGCATTGTTTTTTATGATTTATTTTGATTATATAAACATTTAATCCTTTTGAAGTATAGTGTGATGATTGACAGGTGGAACCCTTTAAATTGGCTATTGTTTACGGCTGATACGCGAAGTCACAACACCGGATGCTTAGACTGCAACGTGCTGTGAGCGTGCTCATGACGTGGCGAAAGTGCGGAGGGAATAGAATATTAGCAAATGTTGGAAAAATGGGACCATTTCAAAAGTTTCAGCAGAAGTGATTGGAGGAGGAACTATTCAGAACCTGGTTAAAGCCTGTGGACGGTAAACTGTCATAAGACTACATATAAAACTGTATCTGCAGTTGGACATGGGCATTAAATGTGTTTAAAGTGACATTAAAAAGGGCATTAAATTAGATTTGCTGATAACCTGCAGAAACCCTGACAAAATGACATCCTCATATGGGGTCAGTGGGTCACCATACCTGTGTGGAACAAATACTTCAACATTTAAGTGCTTGACCATGTGACTCAATACATACTCAGTGCATCCTGGTTCTTTTATAACTGTGGGACCATAGTAAAACACTGACAGGGGTTATTTTACTACACATAGAAAACTTCAGGAGATTTAGCTGATAATACTTAATGCTCTCCATGTGCTCCGGCTTCCTCCCACCATCCAAAGACACTGATATTTTAATTGGTCAACCTAAACTGACCCATAGGTGTGAATGTGAGAGTGATTAATTGTCCGTCTTTATATCCTTCTGAGATCCAGGAAAGCACAAGTTTAGGCTTTTTACATTAAATAATTGCCTTTATTGGAAACAGCACAATGCAACAGTTTTTTCAGATGCATTTTTAGTTTACCGGCCGACAGGCTGTAAGCTACTGTCGTCATGCCGTGTCCGTTGTCGTCCGTTACAAAAATTTCAATTGTCTTCTTCTCTGAAACTACAATTCCAACTGACTTCAAACTTGGTATACAGCTTCTTTATGATGATGTCAACAAAAGTTAGTGACATTATTTAGATCTGGATCTGATTCTGGATTTGGTGCAACTTTGAAAAATTTCCCCATTGTAAGAGATAGGAAGTGGACGGATGCAATAACTCAGTAAATATACATGATATCCAGTGTAAATGTCTCCAGTCCAGCCCTGATGGGGAGATGACCAAAACATAATGTCCACATGCTGATCAGGATCTTCTTCTGGATCCGGGAACTTATGGAAAATTTAACATGGGCTCTTATGGGGAAAACATTTCAATCGTCTTTTTCTCCCAAACTCCAGTTCTGATTGACTTCAAACTTGGTATACAGCTTCTGTATGATGATGTCAACACAAGGGATTGAAATTATTTCGATCTGGATCTGATTCTGGATTTGGTGTGACTTTGAAAAATGTTCCCATTATAACAGATAGGAAGTGGATTGATCCAATAAATCAGTATCAATGATATCAAGTTGGAATTTGAATTTTTTACAGATCTGATTGGAATATGACCCAAACATGGGCTATTTCTGTAATAGAATAAATACACAGAACCGGGTGATAATAAATGGCATCTGGATACATTTCCCAAAGCTTTTAATTTGGCCGGTAAGCTACAGGGCCATTGGTCTGATTTGTAAAATTTTTCTGGAATGTCCTTTGCAGTGGACAGCGTTTTTGTTTTGTTTTTTCAATAAAGCTGTAAAACTCTTGTCCTCTACAGAGGACAAAGTTGCATTGCTGGGTTTGAGGAGGTTATGTCGACCCTGTCATGAACTGGAGACTCGTCCAGTGTGTACCTCGCCTTTGCCTACAGGTAGCAGGGATAGGCTCCAGCACACCCCTCGACCCTAGTGAGGATAAAGCGAGTTCAGAAAATGAATACTTAGATGCTTTTACTTGAATACAGAACTTGTACTTGTAGTGGGGTGTGATAAGGACTCTCTAAAGTGAAGGATATTTTTTCCACCACTGACTGGTCTTTTAAGTCTCTGCAGGGCAGCAGTTCAGGCTGTTAAGACTCATTAGACCCCCCATCCCAGTATATAATGCCGATCAGTGACACAATATTACAAGATATTTCCAGGAAAAAAAATGTAATTAGATGAGAAAATCCTACATTGTAAATTTCTTTTACAAAAATTTCATACAAAACTTTATCCTTGCAATAATGTGGCCTTCTTCTCTGACTTCATTCTTGTAATACGACTTTTTTGTCCCCATCTTCAATGTGGCCCAATGTGTTTCCCTTTGTATAATAAATGTGGATTTTTCTATTTTACTTTTTAACCAAGCTTTTCTTCCAAATTCCCCCGTGCACCACAATTTGATACAAACTGCTCAACTCAGTAAAAAGTAGACAAGACAGCATCATTTCAAGACATTCTCAAACTCTTCTCAGTTCTTTATTTACTTATTTAGTGAATCATTGCAAAGGCAAACAGTCCCCTTTAATTCTCAGAGGGAAAAAAAGATCAGAAAGGAAAGCAGCTGCAGTGATATTCGCTGACATACAGGCCTTTGGTCACACACACTTATTTTACTTTTAATTAAAGGTGAATTCTAGCAAAACTGACTTTCAGGTTAGCAAAACAAGGCTTTTCATTTATTTCTCACCATGTAAATAAAATGTAACTAAATGAGTAACAGAGCATGTATGTTTGTGCAATGTGTGACATAACTGCAACATCTTTGGAAAACATTCGGTAAAGGACCTTAAAATCAATTTTGCCTGAACTTCTCTTTAAAGTGTAGCCTTGAATGGTGTAACAGAGAGACCTGTGAATTCATCAGAGAGCATCGGGGGACATATGACAATACTGCTAAAAATTAAGACACACATTCTTTAAAATGTTGGTTGAATTTGGATTCTGTAGTTTGGGTTCTGTTAAAAAGTACAGCGTCATCAGCATACATATATATATCTGATGATGCTACACCACTTGGTCTGTTACTTTGTATCCTCGACACCAACGTTTAGACAGAGACGATCACAGCAGAGCATAGAGATTTACACTCAACACTAATCTATCCATCCAGTGGCACTACAAGTTTGAAACCAAGTCCATTATGGAACACAAAAATGGCAAATATTAAACAAATGAGACTTGTAACAATCTATCACACAACAGATGGAAATAATATTTCTACATGTAGCAGTTGACTGGTGTGTCAAATGGAACACAACACTTTCTCTATACCTTGCGTATATTTTAAAAAATATTCATTAAGGTTTGGTGTGTGTGAGATTTAGTGGTATCTATTGGTAAAAATGAAAACAGCACCTAACCCAAGCCACACCCTCTCCGGACATGCTAAACCCCTTGCTAGTCATTGCTTGTTTAATAAGCTTTTTCGTTAAGATTCTAGTCCACATTCATAGTTCACTTAAATGTTTCATACTATCTGGTATAAAATGGAATAAACAAGAGTCTGCTTTGAGCTAGCCTGTTGTAATGTAGCGATGTTGTAATTTATGGCTACAGTGGGTTAGCTCAGTCACTAAGTTATTTTCAAGATACAGAATGGAAAAAAAAAAAAAGATTTAGTTTCACTACCTGATCCTTAACAGAAACTTGTCTTGTTCCACATATGCCAAAATCTTACTTCTGACACCAGTATTTCTATTGTCACATTTAGCTGACACAGCTAGCTACTGTTAGCTCACTAGCTGACATGACCTAAACTTAGCTCACTTGCTAATGTTAGCTGCTGTTATCTAATAAGGCAAAGTAAATTATTGGACAGTGACAGAGTTTCTAGTTCAGATAATGATACAAGTTTGAGCTACTCTAGAAACATGGCAGCATAATATGGCAGATCAACGGTGAATGAAAACAATTTAACCCAATAAAAACATATTATGAATATTCTCTGCAAACTGTAATTAGCTTCTGAATTGACACTGAACCAGTAAATTATCGTACATGTTCTCATTTTGTCTGTATTGATTCATGATTGTTCAGTTCAGAGTTCTTTATTCAATATTAGCCATTCATGGTGCCACAGTCCCACAAGGATCATCACATAAAAAGTTCATAACAATTACTCTACATTGGAAGACTTTTGGACTTTCCTAGTGTTCTAGAATGGAGTGGAAAGTTTAACCCCTTGAGATTATCTGAAGCACAGTTAGGGCTTATATTTTGTAAAATCCTTAAACAGCAGACTGACTGAATGTCACTACAAGGACACGCTGAAAGCAGAAGGTTCACAGAACATCAGAGCATGTGTGTTGTCTGGGGGATCAAGGAATTTAACACTGGAAAAAAAGCAGCCACTGCAGTAAAATCACACTTCTTATTTATGTGCTGATGTTTGATTCACCTCCAAGAGAATCTGTCCAACAGAAATTAAAATGGAAAACAAAGGACAGAAGATGAAATGCCTTTCCATCACATGCAAAGTCGATTTCACTCCAACAGACGTGTTTTCAGCGTCCAAAAACATTCCCCGCATCACTCTGAACCACAAAGGTGACGTTTTTTTTTCTTTTTCACAGCGACAAGTAGCCAGGCATCATGTAGCAGCAACACACAAAGTAAGTGCTTTCAAGACCCCGCTGCTGGATTTTTAGATCATTTCTCCTAACTGTATGAGGGGAAAAAAAGCTTCCTCTGGAAAATGCAAACAAGCTCAGCAGCAGCAGCTTGGTTGTGAGGTGAGAAGTGGGACCTTTTCAGCGGACACTGATATTTATATGTATACGCTTATTCACTGAATTGTCACTGCCACTCTGATCCTTGGAGAAACTGAATAGAAAGGGTTTTGTTTAGTAGATATACAAAGTGCAAGACGACGTTTGATAATAACTTACGAAGAGCTCTGAAGATGAGAAAACAAGTGGCCTCTCCTACAGATTTAATTTACTAAAGAAAGAACAGACTTTCAACAAGGGAGAAAAAAAAAAACACCAGGTTCGCTGTGGTTTCAATCAAGCCCATGTGGCTCTCTGCCAAACAATAGAAGGTTTATTGTAGTGAGTTAACAGAAACCCTCTCACACTGATGTAATGAACAACATCACAAAGAGGGGTTTCACTTATGGTGCTTTTATCTCCACTGGGCGACTCCTGAAAGAGGACAGTTTGTTATCACTTGGTTAAAATCCATACCTCCTAAACAGAGTCCCCAGCCAACAAAACAATGAGTACAATGAAATGACAGAATCTTAGGATAATTCGACATGGGATTCGCAGTTTGGCGCAGATAGTCCAGGCAGTGCTGAGTAGGATATTTTGGCCTGATACTTGTTCTGATTTCGGACCGGGTGGGTGGGATGATGAGGGAGTTTTGTGAAAACAGCACGCCTCTGAAAACACGAGCCGGGGCCTCGTGCCACCAAGTTATGGAGGTGAAGCAGGGAGGCGGCATGGTGTTCCTCTTTTTTGTATGTTTTTCCTCGTCCTCAGGTGTGGGTTCAGTCCAGCTCTATGGGGCTGCTGTCCTCCTGGGCTTCCTCCCCCACGTCGTCATCCTCCCCAGACCCCATCAGGCTGTTCAGCAGGTTTCCTACAGAGGTGGGCAACACAGTGACCATCATGTCTTCAGACAGAAAACCAGGTGCAATTTAAAGGGCCTCATCGAGTTAAGTGTAAGACCTTCTAGAGACCATTATGAAAGCAATCAGGTCTTCTTTATGTTCAAACCAGATTTTTAAAAAAAAATACAAGCCAAGTGTGGCTCTGGTGATGCTCCTAATCTAAATACAGAACAGCATCAGGTCATCACAGACATTTGCTTGTTGCTTTTTAATAACTTCATATTTCTCCTGACTCACAATGAGGAATGGTCACAATTTTCAACTATTTCAATAGTCATTACATTAGAAAACTGATTAGTTTATGAACCGATCATCCTGTCTCACTGTGAAAACTACTTCCCTTTGTTTTTAACAGTGTCTGATTGGCAGGGTCCATCAGACACACAGGGACAAAACCCCTCCTCCTTTTTGTGTTGGCCATTCGAAGTGCGCATGAGAATGTGCAGCGTATTTCAACTCTTTTTTTTTATATCAAAACTCAAGTGTCTTGTTTAGCCCTTCCACTGTCACAGGTTGGGCTCAGTCTGTGAGTGTAAAGTACGAGCCTGTTTGCCTCCTCCTGCATCACTCAGGTTAAAGTCACAGTTTGAATCCAGATGAATTCATTAGAATGCTATTTGTGTTTGCTGTCAGATAGCTCAACGACCCAATGACTATCTTCTTCTGACATGAGGACTGATTAATAATTAACAGCCACTTCTAAAGTCAAAGCTATTATTAAACATACATAACAATAACCTACAACTACTACGCAGTAATTACTGACAGTATTTTTACTTGAAATGCACATCATTACATTTATGTGACTCTTACCTTGAAACTCAAAGCCCCCAAATGAAGCATTTCTTGATCAGCGTTTGATTCATTGCTCCATGTTCATTTCATTTAGTAGTTTTGTTAACACCAATACAAATTTTTCTAACCCTAACTGTCTAATACATTTTAAAGAAAAAAAATGTAATTCGCAAGTGGTATTCTGGCATAAAATTCAGATGAGCTGACATTTTAAACAAAAAATGTGCCTCTAACCAGCAAATGTAGACAAATAGCAAAAACTCAACACAATAAATTACCAAGAGCTAATTATAAGTCAAGCTACAGATTTTATCCATAATTTAATTTAGTATTTTAAGCAAACATTTATCTGTCACAATCGCAAGTGACATGTATGAATGCATGTCACTATCTATGACCGTGAGTCCACTTACCTAGCAGTCCACCGTACGATGGGGACTGTTTAGGTGGAACACCAAAGAAGAGCTGTCCTATTCTGTCAAGATACTAAGGAGACAGGAAGACACAGAAGAAAGAGGAAACATATATGAATACGAATGAGAGCGTGAGCTACATAGATCAGAAATTCAAACATAACCCAAAGCACAGACAGTGTAAGAACATAAGACACATCATGTAGGCAACCTACTCTTAAAGATCATCTGATATGTGATTCAAGGCAAAGACTGTACAAACAAACTAGAAAAGCACTTGAAGAGTGCGGACCTCCACCAAGGCAGAAAGCCATCAGTCCATAACTCTTTGAGTTATCTTGCTAACAGACAAACAAACAGACAAACCCTGATGAAAACATAACCTCCTTGGGGGAGGTAATGAGTGATTAGAGTGTATTCTAACACTTACTTCATTATACATGGGGTCTCTCTTCAGGGAAGGTTGATATTGCTCACATAACACTGTAAAAACTGTTAATTTGCCCCTGAAAAAACAAAAACGCAAAGCAAAGTCAACTTTCATAAATAAAACAATGTTAGAAAGATAATGGTTTTATTTGACTTACAAATGGGATATTTGTAATAGCAAATACTAATACTACTTATCTTATTACAGGCTCAGAATGGAGTGACCATACTCAGTGCAGTAGAAGTTTCAAAATACAAGAAATATATATTAATCTACAGCAAAGCTTTAGGGTGATGAATAAAACATTTTGCTCACCCATCCACTGCCAGCAGCAGAAACCAGATAAAGTTTAGTAGAGGCTGGACGAAGGGAGGGCCTTTCTCTATGGACGGGTGTTTCTCTGTGTATGTGCTGAACACCACGGAAGCGCTGTTTTTGTTCTTTAAGCAGAGGAACCTGTGAGAGCAGTAGGTTCAAATGAGGTTAGAACCGAAAAAGAAATCAGACAGAAAATTTAACAGAAACTATAAAATGGACAGTAGGTAGAGGGGGATGGCTGAGCGCAAACACATAGATATCAACGACACTGGAGGGAAACTGCTGACAGACAGAAAATAGATAGGCCTGCAGGGCAACAGGCTGTAAAGATGCATCGATAGCTCTTCACTGCGCACACAGGTTTTGAATATCAACCACTTTGAATCCGACCCTTTACAGGCCACATTTTTAGGACATTTCCTGCAGGCATGTTTGATGGTTTCAGTTTAGCTTCATAATAATGCTTATGTTTTGTCTTGTGCAATAACTAGTTCAAAAACATGCCCTCGAGTGACTTACTGTAGGACGGCCTGCGCCACAAACATGTCGACCTCGCTGCGGAAGCCTCGTGACGCTGAATACTCCACCAGCATCTGGGCACACCCCTCGCCATCAGACGAATGCAAGAAGTGGTAACGAGACTCACTGTAGTTTTGCTCTGAAAACATATCATTAACTTGTGATGAAGTGTCTGTCATCTATCTCTACATTTTACAGATGGATTCTTGTATTTTCAAGTGCCAAAATAACTCAACAGGAATGGATCATGTCTTACTAAAGCAGACAGTATTCGGCGACTATTTTGCCTGTTGTTTTAACAAAGGGTTATAATGACCACATATATGCATTTCTCAGTCTCTGCAACAAAATATCAGGGTGTAGATCAAATATGTAAACTACATAAAAAAACTATTTCCATCAACCACAGTGGAAAGTATTTAATGTGACATGCACACTTAAACATACAATCAGTTCCCTCAGGCAGACAATCTGAGAACTGTACTAAACTTACAGGAAGTTTCATTCATTACACATCAAACATTTCTTACCGTTTGACCTAGTTCATGTCCTAAAGTTCATGCATATGTTTGCATGCTTAAAATAATCTAAAATGTTGTTTTTGTTTATACTTTAGATGTTTTATGCATATTTTATTGTTTTTATTCAGGTTTTCTTCTTTAAGTGCATGGCTGTTTGTTTAATGTTAAATTAAATGAAAAATTAAAGAACGGATCATTTTTTGATGAACTGCAGCAGTCAGTGATGGTAGATATTGTGTTAAGAGGTTGATTTCACAATTCTGTTTGAAATCACTACTGTAAATGCACAAGTAGTTTGTTAAAGAGGCAGAAAATATAAGACTGCTCTTCTTTCTGCTCCTTTTCATTCATGATGTGGTTAATTTGCTGACATGTAGTAGCAGATTTTTTTTTTGTCTTATGAATGAAATAAACTAACAAACTAAACTACATTAACTAAACTAACCTACTTCCTGTCGTGATCATCTGTGACAATAAATGCTGACATCTGACTGTTGAAACTATTGAGGTCTGCCATTGTGTGAGTGCATTTAATGCAAACATAACACTTTATGGATGCACTAAGTTCAACTTGAGCTCTGTTCAGTGTTCTTTAACCTATACCACTTTGTGATTGTCATATGGCACACAAAAATGACATACATGACACTGTGCTTACCTCATCATAGTTTTTTTTGTTTTTTTTTAAGTGCAATGTGAAAATGCCAACTCTGATGTTTTTTTGTATAAATATTGTAGGTCAATGTATTAGGCAGCAAGCCATGCACCCGCCATGCACGGTTAATTTTCAAAAAGCACAGCCAAAAAAGACAGTGCCCGTCTTGCTCGAAGCCATGCTAATTATCACTATATTGTTCAATTACCTTGTCACTGAATAATTTTGGTTAAATCCACCTATTTTTTGCACATCCTGATGACATGCATGATTTAAGATGACATGGCAGCAGACAGAGCCTCGCTGAAACTATGTTTCAATTTGTGTGGAAAGTGCAGATGTCAAACTAATACTGTGAAGTCAATGGTGTTAAAGCACATGTCAAACCAAAGTTATGAGACACAATAAAAACTGAATTTTTTGGTGATAGTGTCATTCCATTTGGTGCGCGTTCGGTGCAGGTAGAGATGGTAAAAACAAATTTCTAAGTAAATTTCTTGCAAGCAGGAAGTGCTTGTACATACATACATTTGTACATGGTTGAATAAAGGTTCTAAGTTGTTAAAATGTTTGGTTAATGAACAGGATCTGACAATAACTTCCACGATGCGCTTCACTTTTACACCCACCGGAATATTATACATCCTGTTTTTTGTTTTGTTTGTTTTTTTTTAACATGCCGTGTTCCTCCATTTTTGCCTAATACACTGTTGTAGGTTAATGATTGTAAGCAATTATAATGAGAAATTTCACAGTTTTTAGTTAGATCACATCATACCCTATGACCCTGACTGCAACTGCTGACACTAAACACCCCCCCACACAAAGCTAAATATGTCCTTAGACTTTTGTGCAATACTGCCCATCATCTTAGACTGGACAGTAAAACAAAAGAGAACGACTTGTACTAGGTTTATTGGTCCACTCTGTTAAAACTGTAGACTCATTGGCAATTGATTACCTTTCCACAAGGTGACAGCCAGCAGCTGGTGTAGTTTGGGGTGACCCAACTTGCTGGACCCCCCTGTAGACCACTTCAGTGCTCTGGACACAAATGCTACTCTCTCTGGAGAGTTCTGATCCATCAGGCTGAACAGCTTGGCCAGGTTTTCTGTTCAGCAAACACACAACCGCAAAACAACATTTGCACACCAGCAACAGCAGGGGAAACCAGCTCCCATCTGAGTGTCCCACTGTTTCTGGGATGTGGTAAAGCACTAAGTGGATGCAGGTTTCTCTCAATATTATTTGAATGTGATTACTCATACTAGCACAGCAAAGTGGCTCCTAAATTTAACTAAACCCAGTCAATTTAAATATTCATTTAACATCTTCACAAAATACTGCACGTAAAAACATTATATATTCAGAAACTTTAAACTCTTTACAAGATGTACCAGTAGACATTTAAAGGCTTCTAGCCCACTCACCTAGTATTTCATCTTCAACTTTTGCTTCAGATTTCTCCAACACCTCCAGTACCAGCATTGACAAATCTGCTGCACTGTTTTGCTGCACAAGAAAAAGTGGCAATCTGTATTTGATCCATGTTACAAAATTTTATCTCAGGGGTGACTTCTATGGATAAGTTCATATATTAGACACAACATATACCTGATTGTAGCTGAAGAAGAGTAGAGCACCATTATACATCAGCTCCCTGGCCTCTGCATGTTTTGCCTGTGACATGTACCTGTTTAAAGACAGGGGTAGCAGCATTACAACATGAGGAATTTCTTGCAGCGTTTTTAAACTGCCTTCCTTAGATGTCTGAAAGTATGTGGGGTAGCACTATTGACAGTGCAGCCATTGGATGTGTAAATAAATCATGACTGACAATACCAAAGCCACTCAACCACTGACATGGTGTCACTGGACAAATCACCTTCTTAAAAATTGTACTCAACATCCAGCCTGGCAGTAGTAGAACTTAGGACCATCTTACAGTCTCAGACACTGAAACATCACATATATGTTTAACAATTAAGCAAGTATTGAAATTGACTCTACACATATATGGGATTGCTGTAATATTGAGACAGCTCTATTTGAAACCTGACTTAACCTCTCCCAGATTAAGATTATACCAACAATCACAAAGGCATAATAACCTTTACACGAAGACACATATTGCTTTAAAAATGCATAACGTAGTGAAATGTCGAGTCTGAACTGTCTTATTCCTGACTGCGGCGTTACAACACAGGGCTAGCTACATGGCTAAATGCTAACACAGCTGGACAGCATCAACAAACATGTTTATATTGGTCACGTAACAATTAGTTGCAAGTGATATGCATATAAAAAAGGTATAAGAATTAAAACAAAAACAAGGGCTGCGAAACTGTTTTATGGTAGACAACCGGTCAACAGACATGCTAAATCGCTTAGTTGTATTGCTAAAGACGAAACTAGCTAGTTAGCCGTAGTTAGCAGTCCCATTTTGTGACTGTACAAGATTGACACCGAGGCTAACCAATCAACAACCTGGAATAACCTGAATGGGCGAGACTCTGGAGCCATTCCACCAATTGTAAATGTGCTAGATTAAACGCAAGGTTGACAGCAAGAATGATCTGGAACAGGTAGGCCTCAAAGCCAACTAACAAACCAAGTGCACCCACGGAAGGAAGACTTACCTAAAGAAAAGAGTCCTGTACATCTGATGTGCTTCATAATAATCTCCTTTTTCTACACTGGCACGAAGTTTTCCTTCGACACGTTGTACGCCTCCTCGATTTCTAGCACTGGAGCACCTCAGGGACTCCTGCTCAGACATTGTCGTTGCTTCGCAGCAGCGCTCCGTCCAAGCCTGAACAGTGGGAACGAGACAGCGATAAGCAGATTGACCCTCGTCACTTGCCGTAGCGTATTGGTTGTGCACTGTGTAGATAAAGGTTGTTGTCACTTCACAGGCAGCATGTGTGTCTGCTTAAACCAAACCTACTGAGGGCTGCACGGTTTGGAAATGATGCTTTTATTAAAGCCTTTGGAAAAGTTGTATATGTCTGTTATTTATTGATTTTTGTTTTCTTTAATTTTTTTTTTTTTTAAATCATATTCATTTTTGTGTTTTCAGCTTGGTTCTATCTCATTTTGTCTTCTTTTTCGTTGTAAACTTTGTAACATTGTTAAGAAAGTATAAATAAGGTTATTTTTATTCTTACTCTCAAAAAATAAACCAACGTAATTTAGTTGTGTAGTACATATTGTACACATTGCTTGTACTAATTGTGTGTTAATTGAGTGTTTTCATATGTATATTTAGTTATGTACATATTTTGTGATATAGAGCTTTTAATATTTATATTTGCAATATTGACAGTTTTTCTCCTTTTTTTTTTTTTTTTAATTTACAGTAATCTCAGTTACTGGCATCCAAAATCATCAACAGGTCTAAAATATTTAATAACTTCTGATCCATTAAATTTATCAGTACATTGAAATATTCAGGTAAAACGCAGTTTGTTATCTTTTCATGGTCATCAGATATGACCCACTTGGATGTTCAGAAGCTCTGTAGTGAACGTGGAAACACCTTAATTTTTTACAACACTGATTCACTGGTAAAACCCATGTTGTTTGACAAATGACATTGGTTGGAGACAATTGTTTTTCCATTGAGTTAATGATATCTTTGTCGAAAAAGTCACTTTTTTTTTTTTTCCCCAGTTTTCTCTTGTTCTGATAAAATAACCTTCAACTTTAATCTGAGCTTTTACAAACATCTACATGATCAGTAAATCAAATACAGAAAAAAACAAATAAAAAACAAACAGACTTTCACTGCAAAGAATGCAAAACACAGAGGACAATATTATAATAAATGGTGAATGACCACTTAAGAAATGTTATATAGAGAGAAAAAACTATTTGGGTTTTCTCTGTATATATTGGTAAAAGGGTGACCGGGCCTTTTCCATCAGGGCCCCTCGACTTTGGAACGGCCTGCCCGAGGAGATAAGGCTTGCGGTATCAGTGGCATCTTTTAAGTCACTTCTTAAAACACACTTTTATAGACTTGCTTTTATGTGATGTCTGTCTCTTTTAATTTTATTTTTTATTTATTTATTTATTTATTTATTTAAATTTGAATCTTATCCTGTTTGATTGTTGGTTTATATTCTCATACATGATGTTGTTTTATCTCACGCCTCTATTTTTGCATTGATTTAACAGCATCATGTTACGTTACCTCTGCCCTCTTTATTTCAATTCATCTAATTCATTTGAAGTGTCATGTTCCTGCACTGTTGTACACATCTCTCCTATTATGTTGCTTCTGTTTTAGTGTTTTTACTTCCATCTTGTATCCTGCTGTTGTGCCCTTTACTTGTCTGTCAAAGCACTTTGTAAACTTTGTTTTAAAAGGTGCTATATAAATAAAGCTATTATTATTATTATTATTATTATTATTATTTGGGAAGTGCCACAAAAGTAGTGCTGAGTCTTCATGGATTTATTTTCTATTTTTATACTTGCATGGAGCAACTGTAACATAAAGTATTGTGAATCTAAATCTAAATAATAAAATTATTTACCAGACAGCAGATTGTGGTGTCATTAGATCATTCAGTGTTGTCTTTCAACCTGTGTCAAGTGTTGTTTATTCCCTTCTACACTACAGTAAAAATGCTTGGATCACTGTTGGGAGTGAGCTCTCAAACTCCTGTTATAACTGTATGTGAAGTAGGCTACACTTTAACATTTTTTACTTTACGACACAGTCATAATATCAACCTATGATTATGACTGTTTACAACAACAGGATATTGGGATATGACTAAATCCTTACAAATATTACATTTCTGCACACAAATTGGAAATTCTTTACCTGAGGGTTTTATGCAATTTTATATTTCTCTCACTTCACCTCATTGAACAAAATAAGGTAGCCCCAGATATGTTATTGTGAGATGTTCCTCTACAAATAAGAAAAATCACCCACTGTTTAAGCTAAAGCCACATTTTTTAAGCTTGTAAAATGTTATTTTAGTTATATATGCTTCTCACTGGCCAGTGATGCTAAAAATGTGCAATCATACAAAATGTGATGCATTTCTGTAATCAAACTACTTAGTAACACATGAAAGAGTAAAAAGAATCACAAAGTTAAGTATAAAATATCATACATAAATACAGCAGTAATATGAATCCCAAATAAATGTAATAGTATAACAGTGGTGGGGTCCATTTCGACTAGTTTTAATCAAACTAGTCGAAATGGACCCCACCACTGTTATACTATATTACTGTTAATACTTGAATGGTTTTTATTAATTCGTGCTTTGAATGCGGAAGTTTTGTCTATTATAGAATATTTTCACAGAAGTATTAGGGTTTTAAACTTCCTTCAACATCAACATTTATTTCCCCAAAAACTCAGCCATGAAGAGTTTTCCTTTTTATACTTTTTATTCTTTTGATTTTAACCCTTTCATGCACACTGGTCACTCCAGTGGACAGCTATTCTACAGCTGTTCTCTTGTATATTCATGGATTTTGTTGTTCTCTTCGGTTTTTTTGTTTTTTTTTGTTTTTTTGTTGTTGTTTTTTTTAACACATATCTTTACTAAAGTTTTGAGACATAACATATCTTTTCTGACATGAATTGGTAACATTATGTAGATCTCTCCTGAGCATAAACCCCCAGAATCACAAGCCCTCTCCATATTTTTCACACAGTTTATCAGTAAATACATGTTTCTGTGCATCAAAAATTAAACGTGTGGTGTCCAGCTGAGTGGACATTTTTGCAACTTCATGAAAAATAGGTTCATAAGAAATTTTTTTTTTTTCCATTATTATTTTTTTCATGTTTTTTTTTTTTTTTTTTTTTTTTTTAATTCATTTATTTATTTATTTATTTTTCAGGAGAAAATTTTCAATCGCATTGTTTTTTTCATGCCTTAAGAGGAATAAAAACACTCAAGAAAAAAAAATTTGATTAAGGTTCTCATAATTCGTGCAGGAAAGGGTTAATACAGGTAGTTTGTGATCTGAAATCTGCAGCTGTTGAACATCCTTATGTAGTACAATGAGGCCTTATGTAGACAATGAGGCCTGTTTGTTTAGGAATGATGTACTGATAAATATGGTGTAATTATTGAAGAAAATGGTTGATTTGTTGAGTCTGTTTGTATGACTGTACTGACATGAACAGACTGTTGTGGATAATTCAGTTACTGCATTATGGATTATTGTGGTTTGATACTAAAATTAGGGAAATAGTATTGTTTGATTGTTGTATTAAGTTAATGATAAAGGTGTAAAAGCACTGAGGGGTAGGATTAACCCTTTCATGCATAGTGGTCACTCCAGTGGACTGTTCTTCTCCAGCTGTTCTCTTGTATATTCATGGATTTTGTTGTTTTAGTTCCATATCAGCCACAGTGGACGCTCGTGCACCATCCCATAATACACTGACATTCAGACCATTACTGTCACTTTGCTGTTCTTGATAAAAACTGATCTAGAGTAGCATGTTTAAGTATAAATCAAGTGCTTTTATTGTTATTAGTCTGTAATTAACAGTTTTTTTTTAAACAAAAGTTGTTTTTTTGCATTGTATCTCCATGAATTGAGTAATGACTGGTATTAGAGTGTTAAAATGTGAGAAAACATCAGATTAGCAGCATTAACCCTTTCATGCATGAATTATGAGAGCCTTAATCAAGATTTTTTTTTTTCCTGAGTGTTTTATTCCTCTTTAGGTATGAAAAAAAAGAGACTGAAATGTTTTTATGAACCTATTTTTCATGGAGTTACAAAAATGTCCACTCAGCTAAACACTATTCATTTAATTTTTGAAGCAAAGAAACATGTATTTACTGTCATACTGTGTGAAAACTGATTTTTTTTTTTTTTTTTTTTTTTTTTTTAATGCTGCTAATCTGATGTTTTCTCATATTTTTAACATACTATAATATTAGCTATTACTCAGATAATATGCCAAAAAAAAAACAAACAACAAAACTGTTTATTACAGTCGAATTGATTTACACTTAACCCTTTCATGCACACTGGTCACTCCAGTGGACAGTTATTCTACAGCTGTTCTCTTGTATATTCATGGGTTTTGTTGTTTTAGTTTCATATCATTCAACACAGCACCGTCACATACCCTGCAATTCATACCATTACTGTAACTTTGCTGTAAAACAACAAAATCCATGAACAGTCTGTTCATGTCAGTACAGTCATACAAACAGACTCAACAAATCAACCATTTTCTTCAATAATTACAGCAGATTTATCAGTACAACATCATTCCTAAACAAACAGGCCTCATTGTCTACATAAGGCCTCATTGTACTACATAAGGATGTTCAACAGCTGCAGATTTCAGATCACAAACTACCTGTATTAAATAAGTTTATACTTCTTCCTACTCCTTTTCGACCACGCGATATTCAGACTTGTATGTGCTTGAAGGTAGATTCTGTCCATTTAAATGTTATTTTGTTTATGTCTTAATTTGCTTTGTTTTGTTTTATTTTTCTTTGCATGTTCAAAATAAATAAATAAATGAAATGACATGTACTGACGTTTAACCACCAGATGGAGACACAGACTATAAGGATGTGGTGTGTCTTTAAAGTCCACTGCAGAGGTCCACGTTTTTTATGGTCAACTTTTCTTCATGTTAAATGCCCAGCACGTTAGATTCTATTGAGAACTGTCTTCTGTCTGTCACGTGTTGATATGACTCTGCTGTCCCACAGTAGAGTCATAATAAATTGGGTGGAAAGGTGTTGCGGAGGAACTGGCAGCTTTGCGTCCCACGCAGAGGAGGGTTTTCCGGTTAAAGTTTCCTTTGTGATTCGGAAGTGTCGGTGTGATGCCAAAGCCGTTTACCCTTACAGACACAGCACACAAGTGGCGACCATGATACGTAAGATTACATGCAAACATCAAATAGATAGGACCACGACACCAGTTAGCATACTGATCAGGAGGATCCTCCAGTGTGTGTGACAGACAGGAACTAACATGAACAGTCAGCTAGCGGTTAGCGGTAATGCATTAGCCAAACATGCTAACGGTAGCTAGCTAACTTAGGCTGTCTAACTGTCTGCAGCCACCAGGGATGCCAAACATGGTTTTTGTAGCTGGTACTTGTATCATCTATATTATTACGTATATACTAAATTTTGGGTTGACTATTGACGTTTTTATATGTTTAAGTAGAAGGGCTTCACTGTGTTTGCGTTTAGACTGTTTTAGTTAGTTCCCACCCAGACAAGCTAACAATAGCTTAGCATGTCTGTCTGTTTTGGACAGTGACAGCTGTAGGTTGGTGCCCCATGACATCTGTGGAAAGGCCTCCTGCAGCATGGATTTGTGAAGGCTCTACAAAGAGTTCTGGCGATTATTTTCCACCATTGTTTACTAGATAACATAGTTTTATTCGCACAGATTCCCTGTATTGCCCTTCCTTGAAATAATCCGTAGAGTAATGATTGTAATGATAGGAGTGCCGGTAAACATGCTAGCGTTACTTAGATTTATTCTGTGTCGAGCCTGAGCTTCCTTGTGATTTTCTTTTGCAGAACCATTCGAAGCCTTGTCCTGCTGAAATGGGAAAACGCCTCTCCAAGCTTTAGCAACACAGGTAAGGAGCTAGCTTGAAGAACTAATTCAGTCGTGTTGTTTCTAGTCCACATCCACGGAGAACCACATCATTTATATAGCTGCTTAGAAATGAAAAGCTGTGTTATTAGTGGAAGTGTTTCTGCTGTGTCTGGTGCTGGAGGGGGGCATGGTCGTCAGGAGGTGTGAGTGTGTGTGCTTTAGTGTTCACCTGTGTGATCGTGATCCGAATCTCATAAGAGGCTAGTGTGGGCGTGTAGAGAGGAATGCTGGAGTAGTGCAATACTTCACAGCAGAACAATACACTCTGCAGGTTTGAACAACAGCCTCCAGTTGGGAAAGAAAGTAAGGATGTAGAAACTGAAGACATTGCCGCAAGCATCTCTATGGAGTCTGGAGATTTTGTATCACCAGTCTACATTATTGTGCACAAGGCATGGATGTGTGTCATGTCTTTTTGTCAAAGAAGTAGGGTGAACATGCCACTACACACAGTTTTATAGTTAAATCTAAGTATTTTACACCTTTATTAGGCACACACTGTCTTTGATGCTTGCGTAGCAGTTAGAGATCAACCTGGGAGGAGGTTTGGTGCATTTGTAGCAGTTGAATTTGCCTGTCACAACTGCTGAACGTCAACATCAGTCATCCCAACTGAATTTAAAGAATCAGTGAGTGATCTTTTATATTTTTGGTGTCACTGGGCATAAAATACCTTTACCTGCCATAAATACCTTTACAGCACATTGTATATCAACTGGTCTGATCAACAACAAGACTAATACTCCTCTGCTGGACTCTTTTTACAGGCTATATTAAATCTTCACAGTGACATAAGACTTTGGCTGCAGTTGTTTTCTGAGAGGTTAGCAGGCTAAATATGTAATTGTCAGGTTTAGTTATGAATTGACACAAAGATTATTTAAGATCCAACTTCACTGCTCTGTGGCTTGTGAGCTAGAATACTTTGAATTTTATGGTTATTCTGATGTAGTTCAGCTCAATAGCAATCCACTTTCTTTAAAGTCAAAAAATCGACTATTGTTCTTCTTTCTATTACAGTCTATCAATATTGTATTGACCTTTAAATATCTGGTATTGGTCAACCTCTGTTTTATGTTTTTTGCTCTCTGAAGGGATTTTTGACTCTTTTCACTCAGCTTGTTTTGGTTGTTTACCTCTGCAACATCGTGAGATCATAATGCACATGTAAGCTCGTGCCTGTATGATTATTCCTGCTCCTATTTATAGATTAAACATGCCAGTAGACAGACTGAGCAGTAATAACAGGATTTCATGACATAATTGCTAGGATAATGATTTGTGTTACACTTTGGATGTGATGTGATTTGATTTGGTCTAATTCAGATGACATCCAGTGGGTGTAGGTGGTGTTACATTTGAAGCAAATGGCCCTAAAAGTTCCATTTTCCATGATCAAACTTGCATGTATCCCGAGGCCAGAGATGAAGCAAAACTTTAGTTTGTCATGTGGTTAGCGTGCTGTTTACCCAGACATATGTTTGTTTGCCGGCATTTGATGTGAGAGAGAAAAATGACATCTCAGACAACACTGTCTCATTGTTGTCAGGCCCGCTGCGCAGTAATGACAGAATCCCCATCAGAACCCCACGGTTAGAGAACACATATTTGCAGAGAGTGCAAAAGAGAGATCAACACACAACGCAGCAGCGGTTGTGCCTTTAGAAACAACCGTCAGGGATTTGCTGCCAAGTTGCTGGGCCTACAAAGAGCAGAGGGATGTTTCATATAACCAGTCATCGCAGGCTCTCTGTAGCAAATCACAGCAATGTTTTACACACTTTAAATAAATCTAACCCTGGTTGCAATGGAAACAGCCTTCTCTGACTAGTCTGGGGTTAGATAGGTTAATTAATTGTGTTTTACTTCTGGTTTAACCCTTAAAAGCCTAAAAACATCTACTGATCTAAAATGTTTAGTAACTGTTGAACCACTGATCCAAATCTGTAATAATTCAAGTAAAATGCAGGTTGTCATATTTTCAGCAGCATCAGATGTCTTTTTTTGGACATCTCCATAGGCCTTGTAGTGGAAAAGGAAACACTGTCGTCTTCTGAAACATTGGTTCAATGATAAAACCCATGTAATTTGATAAATGACAGCTTGTTTTTATGTAGGATTTGATGTTTTTTCTGAAAAAGTCTTTTTTTCTTGGGTGAAGCACAATATAAATGTAGCTAACTCATTTAAACTCATTTTTATGTCCATTAGGGAGGGACCAGTAGTTTTTTAGTGATCGATGTGCCTTTGCAACCAATATGTATTTACAGTACAAATAGACCTCACAGTTCATTAGGTCTGAGCCAGTGCAGTAGAAAGGTCCGGCATCCTCCACCGTTGTGGAATAGGGGTTAAAAGGATCTGGATTGTTTTGCAGTAGGTTTTGGGTGACGCTGAGTGCCGGATGCTCTGATAGTGCATTTGTAAGTCAGTTTCAGGAGAGAAGTTGTTTTGGTGGAAGATGTTCACATGAGGATGTACGTGGTACGGTGTCAAAATGACCAAATCACTATTAAAGAAAATGGTACATGAAGGCGTCTGTTGTGCCAAATTCTACTCCTTGCCAAAAACTGTTCCCCCTTCCCAAGACAGCCATGAAGAGGACAATGTGCACCAAATTCATGCCGTCACAATTTGCTGAGCAGTGCTCCCTGTTCAACCTGGCTCATTAATTTTGCTCCTTTCTGACTGTAATGTATGAAATTAATTGTGAATTATTCAACCTAACACCATCGTAGCTGTATTGCAATTAGGTCTAAGTAGCCTAATTAATAATATTGTAAGATATTTGCAGTTTTGTTTTTTTATCTGTTTAATATTAAAGAATGTGCAAACTGTAAGGTATATAAAACTTTTAAAAGTTAAATTTTAAATACACAGCGCACAAAATATATAACAATAAAAACAAATACTGCCGAAAACTACATCGCCCGCAGCTGGGGATGCTGTTTTTGGCAGAGAGCAGAAATCAGCACAACAGCGTCTGTCTCTGTCAAAATGTTTCATTCTCAGGGTGCAGTTGCAGCTCTGAGACTGTTCTTCAATAAGTATAATTTTTTAAAAATCATTTTCCATTACTGGTGATGTGTGTAAAGACATGCTGTAATGCTTTAATGTCCCACTATTACTCAGAATATGACAAATGGAGCATATTCCAACTAAGACACATAGGATATGCCAATATTTCTCTGGTTTTATAAGGATTCTTAACATGTATAGACAACATTCACAACATGCATCTCATTTGTAGGTTTATGGTCAGATGGAGTAGAGACAAAGATCCTCTCTGGTAGAGATGGATGATTCGAAGAAAAGGTCTGTGTTGCTGGTCAGATGGAGAAAAATGCACCAACTGTTAAACATTATGACCAAGGATAGCAACAGGTTTTTAGTTATGAGTGCCAGAATTTTGGTGTTTTTGGGAATTAAGGTAAAAAAATATATGAGGGGGCTTAAAAAACTTCATGGAAAAAGGAGAGTTGGGGAAAAATGGTTTGTTATGATGATTATTTTTCAACATATGTTCCATCTAGGTCAATACACTTTTGCAAATGTAGGTACCAGCCTCGAAGTGCATTTGTGTAAAACTGAGGGCCATGCCATTTAAACCATGTCAAAGCTATGTTCTTTTTTCAGGAACGTTTTGAAGGCCCCTGGTATTATTAGTATTTTGTGCATGTAAACATACTCACTAAGTCACCAGACAGACACATCTGCTTTGAAGCAAAATTTTACTCATTATTATGTTGTAAAATTGCTCACTTTATCAATATCGGACCAAATGAATACCAAGAAAAGGAAAAATATGAAAATCTGCTTGGAAAAATACGTACTTAATCTCTCTTCAAACCACCTGTTTTGCCCAAAGAGAGTTAAATTTAGATTAAGTTAATTTGTTTGTTTGCCAGTGCTTTGGTTTTGTCCTCCTTTATGTGCATGAAAAGTCTTTGGTTTTGACACCTCTTCACTGCGAGATGATAATTCACACTGGTCTTGTTTTTTTTTTTTTTAATTGTGAACATGCAAATTGCTGTTGCTAAATTCATCGCTGTAGCGGTCTGTAGTCCTCATTTCAACTTTCAACTTCACCTCATTCTTCCTCCATCGTAAATGTGGCTGTCAGCCATATAAAGAACAACACAGAGGAAGGCATGTACAAACAAGCTTTATCTGTGAAATACCCCCAGCTTGGTTTGAAGTTGTCAGCTGTAATGGAAAAGTACAGAGGCCTCTTAATAGCAAATGACAGAAAATCTCTGTTATGCCTGTCTAAAGTAGTGACCACAGCAACAGTTGTAAAAGTTCAAACATGCAAATTCTTCTCTAATGGCTGATTTAATCCCCCAGACTAGAGCTCTGAATTCTCCCTTTTTCTCAGTGTTTGTGTGACTGGGAGACAGCAGTGTTTCCAACTCCTCGGGGAGGAAGGTATCTATTGTCTGTCCTGAAACTCGCTAGAAGTTGCTGAATGATGTCATCACTTAATTTGCATAATTGTAAATGTTCATGTAATTGTAATGAATGATGTAGGACAGAGGAATAACACTGTGTTAGAGATAAAAAGTGAGAATAAAAACAACCTAAATATGTTTAGAACTACAAATGAAGTATACTTTGTCAGTTCCTGTTTGTTTGCTTTTTAATGTCCTAATTCCAACCGTCATCCTTTTTCGGGGTTTGGGGATCGGCTAAAGTGACCCAAAAGAGACACTCTGGACCACTTACTTAAGTTCTGTATTTATTTGTTTAGGTTTTAGCTTAATTTTTTTCCTCACAGTTTGGTTTGGTTTTTAACCTACGGGCCACTTAGAACACTACAACAGTCACAGTAAAACATGAACATTTTAAACCAAAACATTTGTAATTATTAGTCTACATTAACAATCTTAATGGACCAAAATGAGACAATAGAGAAAACTGTCAATGCCAATGGGACTGATTTATATTCAGTGATTTCTTTTAGACAAACAATGATACGTGTTTTAACGTCAGTCTCCAAAAGTCTCCAATAACACCAGAAAAAGCAGATTGATTTGTCACTAGGGTCTTTTTTGATAGAGTCTCTAGAGGGGTCTGAAAAATCACTAAATATACCAACAAAGTGTCTAAGTGTGAAACACTGACCTTTCCAGCTACAGACAGACCGTGGGTGTATATGACTGGGACACAGAACATCATCTGATGTCATTTAGAGGAAAAATGTGTGTGTTTTAGTGTTTGAGTCACTTTTGAAAAGTTGCTAAAATTTTCTAAACAAATTTTAAAAGTAGCTAAATTTGTTGTTGGGTCCCTTTTGGGGAAAAAGAAGTTGCTAGAGTAGTCTGAAAAGTTGATAAATCTTCTAAAAAAAAGTGCTAAGTTGGTGTCAATGGGAGACAGAAAGGCAGTGACATAAAAGACAGACGAAAAACCTAAGTACATGTGTAATCTACTTTGTGGTTTAGGTTATTGCTGATATTCTTGTGTCAAGATTGTAAACCTTCACTTTCTTATTTTGGCTGTAGATCTGTCTGTCACCCTGGCAATGCTACATCCACAGAAAGGGGAGGAGCTGGGTCCCAGCAGTATGGAAGTCACTGGGGCGCCAGGTTCGGCCCCGAGCCCGCAGAGCGAGGCGGTGACCAATGAGCTACAGGAGTTGTCGCTTCAGCCCGCCTCCAACCTGCTGCCTCTACAGGAGCGTAAGAACGGTAAGACGGCACAACACGCAAAAGCTATCGAATTCACACTTCAGTGCCTCAGTTTTGACTTGGTGTTATTGATGTTTTGATCACAGACATTTATTTATGTTATCATAATGTTTTATGCCAAGACACATCACATGTTGACTAGCGGTGTGAATTCACCAGCCTCACAAGTCACCTGTTCCATTTTCCGTCATCCTCAGTATTGTATACCACTGCATATTAGAGCTGCATGCTCATGTGGACAGTAGTGCAATAATATACTTCCTAATCAAGGAAAATGCACAGATTCTTGATTATTTTCGAGGTTGGCTTTATTTAAGTGAAAACAGTGGTCATAATGTTGTGTTTCTCACCATCATGCAAGGAAGTTGCACTGAAAACATGTGCACTGGTGCCTGAAATGAACATTTTGATAAAGGACAATGGAGGGAATAAGAAACAAATATACAATATCCTTTTTTTAAATACATTGACTGTGTGCATTTGAGCATACCACGTCCATGTCGACACCCACAGGCTTTACCAACAAAGCCTTGCAGATTTGATAGTTATGAGGTGCAGGTGAACAACTGGACAGAAGCAGTGTATCTGTAACTGACACAAAACACAGTAAACATTGTCAACAGACGGGTTTTATTCAATTATTACTACAGTTCAACATCACAGTGCATTACAGATTACATCACAAACATCCACTGCAATGCATCCCAGCGTCACTTTACATTTATATGTCATTTTGCATCTTCATCATACTGAACATTACAGTTTATTTTGCACCTTACAGTTTAATTATCCAGGTTTTTCATCTAGGTCTGTCTTTATATATCTAATGTATTCAATATCAATAAATTACACCTACCCACCTACCTTTCTTCCTTCAAAATGACATATTTCTACACTACTGACCACTTTCTTTCATACCCATCCACCAGACAACCCTTCACTTCACACTATTTAGAAAGTAGCATGTACCAACAAGTATCGTTCCATGAAAAAAAAACAACCCTGAATAGTTTGGCCTAAGATGTAACCTCTACTGTCCAGGTTTTAGAGAAATATTAGCAGAGCTTTTCTATTTGTTCAACTCAGGTGCTGCAAAGCTCAGGTGCTATGCCTAACTCTTCTAATGGTAGGAAAACCCTAATCATGTGTGTTCACCGTGTGATCATGTGCCTGGTCACAGAGCCAACCTCTCACCTGCAGCGCTCTCCTGTCACAGCTGTATATTGTGGTCAGAGGGGTGTGTTTTTATGTTCTACAGATGCAGGCGTGTGGTCTTGCATTCTGCAGTTTTCTGTTGTCCATCTGACTCTTCTGTCTCATCACAAGTTGGAGGAAAGAAGCTTGCAAGACACAGACCACACTTCGTTTCACACTCCTACCACCAGTGTAGTTTTGAACCTTCACAGAAAACACTCTTTGGTTGTGAGGATTATTTGCTTGTGTTTCCAGCTGAAGTGAATATTTTGGCGTAGAAATCCTTGTTTATTACAGAGGTGGCGCATCTCCAACATGAATTCCTCTAAGCTTAAAAAAAAGTCTCCACGAAGAACTTGTTACATAAGTTGAGTCTAAGTTGAAAATGGAAAAAAACACTTGTGCAATAAGCAGAAGTTAAATGTCTGTACATCTTGTTCATGTGTCAGTGGTGGGCTTACCCCAGCTGCAGTCAGTGCTTAAAGGCAGGGTAGATGGAGATGATAAGGTGAATCTGTTGTGTATGTGTGGTGTTATGTTGGTGGAGTACAGCGAAGCTGCTACGAAGCAGGCGGTGAAGACGCTGCTGTAGCTCCAGTAATTGGCTTGTCGGTGCTGACCTGCTGTTCCAGTAGATTAGGATGAGGGCCTCTGGCTGTACGCTGTCTGCACATTCACACTGCATGTCCTCTGTGTGGATTTAAGACACTCTGGGGGTCTTTTCTAGAATTAGTTTGAAGTGGAAATTGCTTGACTCAGAAGGATGTGGCTCTGGCTCTTACTAATAATGAGAGTGATTGGGCTCCAATTATATATTTGGTTTGTTTAATTTGATGTTGGCAAGTAAGTGAATCAAAGTATCTGAACTAAAGTCAGAAAATCTCAAAATCAGTTTTTTTATTGGACATATGAGTTGTGTTATATTTGTCGGTGACCAAAGGTTAAAATAAATCTGAAGCAGGCCTGGTCGATGTGGCCAAAAGATCATATGACAATCCTTTGAGCAAGGACATACGATCTGCATCATACTTTCCTCACCTCTTATAAAATGGGCAAGAATTTCAACCAAACTATAGCAAGTTTTCCTTTAGTTTTTTTCAGGTTATTGGAGGTTTAGATTGTGTTATGGCTTGTTGTTGTCATAATGTGTCAAGAAACTGCATTTTTACCCCATATTTGATCATCATTATAACAACATCGACAGTATCTAGATAAATAGATATTTCATTTACACACAGTTGCAGTGTTTCCATTAAGTCTAGAGACCGTGGCAGCCATTTTTTTCTGGGTTTTCTTATGAATCAAAGACATCTTTAACTGAATGTTCGTTTCTTTGACAGGAGCAAATCATCATGTTACACAAGCTCTGTAATCTAATATGGATTACCACCAAATGCTTGAGTGCAGAAGGATGCTAAAGTATGGCTTTAAATGATAGATGACTGAAATAGTTTAATCTGTAAATGAAATACAGTAATTACACTGAAAAAGAGGCCATTTAAAATAAACATTAGTGATTTGGCGGGCAGACTTTCATTTGAGAGGGCAGGGCGTTTGTCCTAGCCTGTTATATATTAGACATATGTATAATAAGTCTAATGCGATGGTGATGATTTTTTTGTATGAAATGTGTGGTGTGGCAGCAAGGATTTTGCCGTGGCGCTGTGCCAAAAAGCAAAGTTGTGGCACTGTGCCGTGGCAAAACCTTACCAGTGGAAAGACTGAGTTAGTTTTAGTGCAGGATAGCATGTTAACGGGATGGCTAGAGAATTGTGTGTGTTGACCACATGAGAAGCTGCAGAAACTGACAGCAAAGCACCGTCTGTCTGAGAGAAAACTGTAGGGCAATAATAGTTGTTTAAGGTGAGACACGGTAGGCCAAAACATCGATTTTTCGTGCAGTGGTCAATAATGAGATTTTGGGCCAGTTCACTCTTCAGTATGTGTTCTTTCAAGTTCCTATAAAGAAAATGCAATGCAATTTATGAGAGCTAGAGAAGCCCTTGTCTCACTGGAGAGCACGCTGAACAACTCTGCTTTTTGCACCACAGTCTGGTGCTCCTCAATTGGGACTACTAATTGATTTGAAACTCACATTTCTGTACAAATTTTGTTAAACTTTGTTTTATTTACTTTGTAAAACTTCACAAAGCTATTGATTTAAGTAAATTTGCAGTTAACTTTATAAGAGATGCTGCTGAACCTGGGAACTCCCCACACTTTTGTTTTTGTTTGAACTTAGAACAAAGTCGAGTGAGAGATAAAATGCCATTTCAGTTATATTGAAATTTTGGAAAACTTTATTTACTGTAGAAAACTTTTGGGAGCTATTTATTTGTCAAATTTTTCATGTAACTTTATAAGACATGCTCCTGAACCTGGTGGCTCCCTGCACTTTTTAATAGAATTTAAAAAAAAAGATGTTTATTGTCTAAGATAAGAAAAAAAAAAAAACCTTTAACATGTTGCAAATCTGACAAGCTGTTTAATAAACATGCTTAAAGGAATTTAAAGTTTAAATGAAGTTAAGTGTTGGAGTTTGTATTATTCAAAATTTTGACGCCTTTTACTGCAAATGAATATTGGCTCCAAATATCAGTTATCGGCCTCCTTGACTACTAATAATAGTATCAGTATCGGCCCTGAAAAAAGCATTTTGGTCTATCTCTAATTCTGAGCTACAGTAGAAATATGAAAATACAAAAATTCATTAAAAAAAAAAATTATACATTTTAATTATTCTACAGTCAGTCTCCTAAATCCCATTAAATCTTACATGTTACACACACAGTTTTAACATTTCTGCTATCAGGATAGATCCTGACATGTCAGAGCAATGGTCAGCTCACACATCTGTAGCCATATCAGAAGAGTCATTGTGACCATTGTTCGTAGCTGGGCGTTGGCCGCCCGGTTTCACTGGAGACTTAGTTAACTGACCTGAGGTTGATTTAATAAGAGAGGAAGGTAATACAAGGTTGGCACAGTTAGAAGTGTAAATGATTTACTGTCTTCAAAGGGTAAACAATAGTTATAGTGCACAAAAACTCTTTGTATTAAAAACTGGATGGATAAACAAATGAAAGCACAATACTCCATCTATGCACAGAGAGGTTGCATAAGGAAGCTAAACATTGTGTAGCTATATCATTTAAGAACATTTCAGATTGGCCCTGTGACAAGTAGTCACCATGCTTTCCTCATGTAGACACAAAGAGACACACACAGCCTCAAGCCACCACTCCCAAATGTGTTGTTAACCTGTTCCTTCCACTTCTTTCTGCTAGTTTGAAGCAGACATGATGATGCAGGCAGTCACTCCTGCACTTAATCTAGTATGTAGATGCTTTTAGACACACTGGAGAGATGCATCGCTGGCAGTGAAACTGCATGCATGCCCTCATAGTACATCTTATCAAAGTTTAACATCTGCCACTGGGTTATGCAATGGATTTATTGCACAAGGTTATTTCCTCTGCAATAGAGGAGTGCAGGAAGATTCATTGTTAAACGTGTGTGTGTGTGTGTGTGTGTGTGTGTGTGTGTGTGTGTGTGTGTGTGTGTTTGTGTGTGCAGGACACTGACATGTTTTTTCAGGATGGGGATTAGAGACAGATGCCAGGGTCCAGCAGAGTGTTGTGTTAAAGTGGCGGCTTTGACACAGGATTTGAAGCCTCAAAATCAACTCTTATATATTACCTGCAGGGTATTTTCTCTGTTTCTAGGGGGCTTAGGCACAGCTGGAGTCATATGGTTTGTTTGTGTCTGAACTAAAAACTGTGCATTGCCAATATCTTACCGTTACAGAGTTCACACAGTTTCAAAAAACATGTAAAAGTCATTAAATTAAGTAAAATCTTTTTGGAGAAGGCAGGGATGCAAACTCCACCCCTTGTCTTTTAGTGAGGTCTGTCATTTTGACATCAAAATAGGGCATAAAAACCATGCATTTTTGCATTATATTAGATAATAATAATAATAATAATAATAATAACAATAATGACTAAATTACAGTAACATTCTTGTGCTTAAAGGCTGTGAATGGTCATGGAAATCATATTATCAGTCTGTGAAATGTCATAAACTTTTAAAATTTTGTTTGTTTGTTTGTATTCTTTACTAAGAGTTAAATTGCTTAAGAGACACAACAAAATGAGTTGATGTGATGCAAATGTAACAACACCATGTAGTATATTGATGATTAATTAGGAATGAATTGATTAGTAATTAATTTTGCACATTTTAATTATTACTTGGGTTAATGATATAAAAGACATGACAAGTGGAGGCAGATGAGAGATGCAACGTGATAAAAGCATACAAAATAAAAAATAGGACCAATGGCCCTGTAGCTTACCGGCCAAATTAAAAGCTTTGGGAAATGTATCCAGATGCCATTTATTATCACGCAGTTCTGTGTATTTATTCTATTACAGAAATAGCCCATGTTTTGGTCATATTTCAATCAGATCTGTAAAAAATTCAAATTCCAACTTGATATCATTGATACTTACTGATTTATTGGATCAATCCACTTCCTATCTCTTATAATGGGAAAATTTTTCAAAGTCACACCAAATCCAGAATCAGATCCAGATGGAAATAATTTCAGTCCCTTGTGTTGACATCATTGTACAGAAGCTGTATACCAAGTTTGAAGTCAATCAGAACTGGAGTTTCGGAGAAAAAGATGATTGAAATGTTTTCCCCATAAGAGCCCATGTTAAATTTTCCGTAAGTTCCCGGATCCAGAAGAAGATCCTGATCAGCATGTGGACATTATGTTTTGGTCATCTCCCCATCAGGGCTGGACTGTAGAAATTTACACTTGATATCATTTATATTTACTGAGTTATTGTATCCATCCACTTCCTATTGCTTATAATGGGGAAATTTTTCAAAGTCGCACCAAATCCAGAATCAGATCCAGATCCAAATAATGTCACTAACCTTTGTTGACATCATCATAAAGAAGCTGTATACCAAGTTTGAAGTCAATCGGAACTGTAGTTTCGGAGAAGAAGACAATTGAAATTTTTGTAACGGATGATGGACGACGACGACAGATGATGCCGCCGGACGCCGCATGACGACAATAGCTTATGGCCTGTCGGCCGGTAAGCTAAAAAGAGCTCTTTCTGGGTTGACAGAATGTATCCTTTCACATTGCACTACACATTAGCAAGAATAAAAACATAACAGACATGCTCAGTGATGAAGGAACCACAGTATCATCAACCCTTTCACATACTATAAAAATAGTAACTAAGTAAAATTGTTTAAATCATAGTAAAGGGATCTCAACTGCCATTAAGCAGCAAAAGGCAGTTTTCCACCTTCTCCCTGGGCTGTGGACAAAGTATAACCTAAATGTTAATAGCTATAGGGCCTGTCATCAGAGTCGCCAACTTGTGTTTTCTGCAGCAAACAAAAGTGGTCATGCTCAGATAACGTGATTGAGATCTTTGAAACCTTGAAGGTGGAAAAGCTGGTTTGAGTGTGGGCAGTAACAGCAGCTCTAGAAGAAAGAGGAAAGGGAAGAGAAGAGAGGAGGGGGAGGTCATGTCTGAAATGGCAGTATTGCGTAACTTGAGTGAGGGAACAGAGGGAAAGCGAGGAAAAATGGAAAGCAGAAACAGACTGGGTGTGTTACTTGAGGAGTTGGGGCTTTGTAGGTTTTTGGACGTGTTTTATTTTTACCTCTAAGTGGACTTGCAGAGGAGAAGACACACGTTTTTATGTCTTTAAAAGTCTCAAAAAAAGGTTAATGGGAGCAGGCAGGAAAGGAGTAAAAGGTGTAACCATAAAGAGACTGGAACCTTTGGGTGGACCTTGTTGTTATCCAAGGAGCACTAAGGGACAGACTGAGACCTATACACGCCCTCTCTACCGGGGCGTGCATGCACTTGTAGACAATCCAGAGGAAGGGAATGTGAGGTGCATTACAACCCTTGGAGTAGCAGCCGCCGGTGAGAACCAGGAAAAAGGTGTTTAATGTGGCTTTTCTGTCACTGGACTTCTCTTCAGCCTTCTACCTCTGCTGTGTTTTTTTTATCCTCGCACTGTTTAGTCTGCTTGTGCGGGGAGTATGAATCGCTAATCTTTCTGGGAGCTTCCCTACAGCATGGTGCAGTGGGATATGACTATCCAGTCAGGTAAAGTCTAGCTCAGTGTGCTGTCTTCTGCTTTGCAGGTGTTGTTGGTGTATGAAAAACTCTGAAGTTGAACCTCAGAGTTGAACAGAGTTTGGTTGCTTACAGGTGTGGTGTGAACACTTGCACCTATCATTAAATGTTAACTGTTTTGACTCTGCATGTGTTTGCTCCCCATTCATTGCTGCAAAAATGGAACAACTCTCAGCATGTCTGTAGACAGCATTCTGTTCAGTCAAACCTGCTCAAAGTTAGCATTAAACTTTAAAGGCAGGTCTGAAGAACTGTCAGTCCCAAACCAAGACATTAGGTAAAGATGCAGATTGTCAGTTTCTTTGTGGTTTATGCAAATGTTGTTTTCAGAATTTGACCTCAGATGATCCAAGGAACAAAAGCAACATGTGGGTGTGCAGTGCATCTCTTTTGTTTGGGACTCTCCCAAGTTAAACTGGCCAGATGAGGGTGCTGAACAAAAACTATAGTTTAATGAAAGGGCCACTTCTCAGAGATTGACAGGCGCTCCTCACTGAAAGCAGCTGTCAGCCGTCCAGCCCAGACTACGCTGCTCTGCTCTGAACGCTGACTGCAGGCCAGGCGCCAGGATCCACACTGGAGCTGAGCTGGACCGAAGAGGGGGCTAGCCCCGGTGGGGAGGAAAATACAGCCCAGCCTCGATGGTAGACTCTGGAATCAGAAGAAAGTAGGTTAGAAGCATCACAGACTCCGCTCCAGATTTCAGTAGAATTGACCCAGTCATTTCAGTCAGAACAGTTTGTTCCAGACCATGTCATAGACTGTGTCTACTGCTGCAGAGACCGGATACAGGATAATACAGCCAGACAGAGCAGTCAGTGTGCAGTGATTTGGATGCATGTGGCAGTGGAGTCTTAAGGCTTTGGATCAATTCAACTGATTCCCCTTATTAATGCACCTACAACCACTTAAGAGCTGCAGCTCAACTGAAACTCAGAGCCAGGGGAAAAGCAAGTATGACCAGGTTCTAGACTCTGGCTAAAATGTAGCAGTTCGGTTGTAGAGCAGCAACGATTATTTGAATAATCCATCAGTTAAGTTTCACAGAGAAAAATCTGAGTATTTTGATGTCATGTTCATAATTTTGATTATTTTCTGTTTTGTTTATTCTTCTGACAGTAAACTGAATATCTGTCTGTCTTGAACCAACCCAAATGTTTGAAAACATCATCTTTGGCTTTGGGAAATGCAGATTGACATTTTTCTTTATTCTCTGAACTTACAAATTGTTAATAATTTGCACTTTTTACATTAGTTTGAGTTTGTTTGCTTGTGTCAGGGGAAAAACATTTCAGTATTCAGTGCATTTTCCTTCTTAACCAAGCAAATTGCAGTACTTTCCATGTACTGGCTATTCACCAAATCACAGCTGTACCTGCAGCCCTAGCTGTTCATGAGCGTCAGTGAGGTCTGGTCTTTGGCCAGTTTCACCATCAAGATGTATAAACAGAGAAATACAGATCATGTCCCTGTTTCTCCTCACCCTCACATAACGACAATAGCCGACAGAACTGATGTTATGTCATCAGAGCTACTGCAGGTTCCAGTCAACAGGAGCAAGAAATGATCAATTTGCTGTCGGGACTCAAACGTATCATTTAATCGGATGGTTGCCTTGTGGTCGTGCAGTATTTAAGATGTAGAGGCTAGTTATGTAGCGTGGCCGATGCTAGCAGAGCCCAGCAGTGATTGAGGGAGGCTGACGGTGCAGTTATGTAACAGATTGGGAGGCTGCCAGCAGCAGAGGCCCCACAGCCCTCTGTCAGGCTGAGAGTAGGAGGGGAGAGGAGAGGACAGGGAGCAGAATGAGATGGAGAGATGATAAATGGCAAGACAGACGAGGAATGAGTACACAGAAAAGACCAGAAGAAGGAAAGTAAAACACCAGAGAAAACTGATGAGTGAAGTAAGGCCGCTTAAAGAACTTCAGAAAGGAAGGCGTTTCTCATTTAATTTAACCCAAACACAACAGCAGAAAACACTAAGCAGCTGCATGTCCTGGCCTCCTTCAGGGCATTAGGTAACAACCACCAGATAAAGCATATAGGCTGACATAGGACTGGGCCATACAACAAGAAGGATCAGTATTATAATCATTTTATGTCACCAATCATCTACAGTTTTCTTTTATTTAAACTACAAGCAAAACCCCTTTGAAAACGTCTGAATGTTTTGTTGGGCCTAGATTTCTGAATTGTGCAGCTATTTGTGTGTGTTTGACATGTGGCCATGTAATTAATGTTTTAGTCTTGTCCCATCTTTTGTGTCAGTTTAGATACGTTGGGTCTTCTATGTTAATTTACTTACGTTGCATGTTTTACATTGTTTTAGTGTTACATCTTTTTTGTTGTTTTTAGCTTTCTGCCTTATTTGTGCCATTTTAATCTTGTGCCTTCTGTCATTTTTGTCTTGTGTCTTTTTAAGTTATTTTGTTTTTTGTATATTTTACTAATTTTAATCTTCTTGTGTCCTCTGTGTCGTTTTAGTCTTGTGTTTTTTTCTGCATCTTTTAAGCGGCTTTTACACAGTGTCTTTTACATCATTATAGTATTGTTGCATCTGCTTATGTTGTTTTAGTCTTATTTCTTCTACACTATTGGTTTTGTTGTATCCGTATTACAATTTATACCACCTAGTCTTGTTACATCCTCTACATTAGTACAAGACCATCTTGCTTCTTTAACATTCATTCAGGACCAACAGTCAACCTGAAATCTAGAAACAGGAAAAAAAGTAATGAAGGAATTAATGACTTCATCATTACCGTAATACCTTCGACCATACTGCCTAACCTTAAGCTGAAGTACAAAATACACGTTAAATTCATATCTCACTCGAATTGTAATAAGAACAGAACATTTTTGACCTGTGGGAGGATTTATATGTTTCTTCAAAAGAGATGGATAAATGGATGTGCGTTATTATTCAAACCACAGCACGAATCCAAACCGGCTGAATCTAAACAACTCTAATGTCACCAAATGTTGTAATCTTTGGTGAATGTAAACAGCTTTCAGTGTAATAAACATACGGCCAGAAACATATTTATGCAACCGAGGCAAGTTTAGTGAGAGGCTTAAATGTTAAATGTGTCCAGCAACACACCACGCACACACCCACAGACGATGCATCACTCAGCAGCACACACAAACACACACACACACACACACACGGACACGAATGGACACACAAAATTACACACTTCACATCTCCCATCACTGTTGGGACCTGGACAAGCGCTCACAGGCTTTGGTAGTCTTCCATTTTCACACTGGGCCCTGACAGCACGGTATTTCTACAAGCACTAACACCACAGCTTTTGATTTGCGATCCTGTAAATTCCTGTTAGATAATGAGGAGTAAGGACATGCTGCAAAGAGACACACTCAGATCTGTAGCCTTAAGCTAGAGAAAAGAGCTTCATCAGCCGAACGCACACACACATACGCACAGTCCTGGATGTTCTCGTAGCTACGCGACCAGGTGTCTGCACACCCACAGGTACAAGCCCACTCATGTAGCAGAGTGATCTTTAAACACAGTCACACACCTCTCTAATAACCACACCTGGGAAGTAACATAGTTAGTACAAATACTTCAGTTCCATTGGCAGAGTTTTCAAGTGTCTATGCACCAATACACATCACTGCTCCTCCTTATATTTTGACAACAGGCTCTAGTTTTGATGCAAATCACTTTATCAGTCAGTTTTATTTTGCCAGGGTTTCTGCAGGTCATTAAAAGGCATTAAAAGTCTTTAAATAGATTTTGACATTAAAAAGCATTAAATTCAAAGTTCAGAGGCATTAAAACATTAAATACACTTGATGGAAAAAAAGCATTGTTATTCACAATTTATTTTGATAGTATAAACATTTAATCATTTTGATCGGCAGTATAGTGTGATGATTGACAGGCCAAACCCTTTAATTGGCTATTGCTTATGGCCAATACATGAAGTCGTAACACCGGATGCTTGGAATGCAGTGTGACGTGAGTGTGCTCATGCTGTGGCGAAAGAGCGGAGGGAATGTTAGCAAACGTTGGAAAAATGGGCAAATGCAAGTTTCAGCAGAAGTGGTTGGAGTAGGAACTATTCAGAACCTGGTTAAAACCTGTCGACAGTAAACTGACATAAAACTACATATAAAACTGTATCTGCAGTTGGACATGGGCATTAAATTTTTTTAAAGTGTCATTAAAAAGGGCATTAAAAACCATTAAATTAGATATGCTGATACCTGCAGAAACCCTGTTTGCATCACTACATACCTTCCTTATGGAAAGATCATTTTCCTCCTTAATGAATGGGACAATATCATGTAGAAATACAATCCCTTAGTGCAGGGCTGTCAAACTCATTTTAGTTCAGGGGCCACATTCAGCCCAATATGATCTCAAATGGACCAGACCACTCAAATAATAACCTATAAATAATGGTGAAAAAAGTTACAAAATTAAATTAAAAGCTAAAATAAATTACATTATGAAAATGTTTACATCTACAAACTGTCCTTTAAAAATATGAATAACATGAACAACCATGAACAACCTGAAATTTCTTAAGAAAAACAAGTGCAATTTTAATATTATGCCTCAGTTTAGCTTTGACATATATACATTAAAACTTACAGATCACTGTGGATCTACAAATACACAAAACATTTAGTAACTAAATTGCACTTGTTCAAGTTGTTCGTATTTGTTCAGGTTATTCACATTTTTTGTGAAAGGATAGTTTTTAAGTGCCAATATTTTCATGTAATTTTACTTTTTTACATTAAAACAAAGAGAAATTTTGGAGTTGTCATTATTTATAGGTTATTATGAAAGTATTTTCCTGGTCTGATCCAGTTGACATTGAATTGGTCTGTATGTGGAATCTGATCTAAAATGATTTTGACATCCTTGACTGTTAATATCTGTGTAATTTTTTGCCTGTTTAGGCGCTTGGGCTATATGTTTGACACCCCTGATTTAGTGTGTCCTTCTGTGAATGTAATGCATGACAAACTTGCTATACAAGGCTAAAACAACCTCTGACCTGACATTAGAGTGTATAAATTCAAGTGCTGAAAATGACACAGTAAGACAAGATGCAAATGACAAACAGCAAATATAGAGCATAACAAAACCAAAACATGCATGTAGCTTCTGATTTTGCAATGTAATACTTATTTTTATTCATTTATTTTATTTGTTATTATTTTACTGCGTTTGATATATCAAGCTAGATTTCATAAAGTAAATGGACAAGAAAAAAGACAGGAATGTGGAGAAAAGGCTCATCAAAGTGAACTTAATGTTCCATGTTTTTTGTTCACATATATTAGCATATTTTTTTTTAATTGCGTGTCTGCATCTCTGAGGTTTGACTTGGAAGGCAATCAGCTGTTGGACATACAGTTTTCTCAGCACTTTTAAGTTTGAGACTTGGTAGGCTGTTAGAACTGAGAAGCTGCTGATACTAGGACAGTGGATGCATCATTAAATTTAGAATTCTTGTTATTGTGGCCAGAGCACGAAGGATCAGTGGAACGCTCTCTTATATTTGCATTATTATTAATGTCAGATCAATCATATTTTGGAATGGCTGAAGACACATGCAGTGTACCAAAACTTTTCACATACATCAGACATGGTGAAAATGTTTTATTATGGAGGGGAATTTGAATAGTTAGAGACATCAGACTCTGGTAGGCTTGTGCCGAGACAGCTTGTAGAAATGCCCTGATAAATACTTGCTTTTTACTTCAATACATACAGTCCATTTCTGAGCCTGTACACTGTTACTACAGTAAAGAAGTTGGTACCTTTAATTTTAGGGCAAAGTCAAGGGAAGGTTAACATCTGGTCAAAAAATAAATAAATTACAATAATCTACACCAAACTTATATTTATGGATAAGTAATTATATTTTCAGGAAAATGTATTTTGAAGTGAGAAAAAAATTGTGAAAAAAAATTTGAGGAGTTTTATGAGTGTGAATATTTGGAAAGTGACAAAGTTTTCTGTTGTCATTCTGGGTGAATTTATAAACTTTCATAAATAAACTAAATTTATTCCAAATACATTGATATTTGACTATTATATTATTTATGTCATATTCTAAACACACAGTGTTTCAGATTAACAAATGCATATATCTATGCAAAATACATTGGAATATAATGTTAATATTATTTGTATGTTGTAAATATTGTTTTAAAAAAGTATATGATATTGATTATCGAAATAAAAAATGTTTAATTTGATATTTACTTTTGTTGTCCATCCATGACGCTGGCATTTTTCAAAACTCATGCGATTTAGGTATTATCTTTTTCTTTTTTCTTTTTTTCCTCTAGCCAATTATTAGGTTGTAAAATAGAGGGTTTAAGGTATACACTGAATACATTTTAGGATGAAAATCTCATAGGAACTTCACTTTGGAGAACTTAAAAAATAGACGTTAATTTTTTGTCCATCCGTGATGCAATAGTTTTTCATATTTTTCATTTAAAAATATGTGAAACTAAATTTTGCCCTTTGAGTATGTTTAAGATGGCATTTAGACCTTTACAATTATGTGTAATATTTGTCTTAAACTTGTCTGGTTCAAAAGTTATGAATCAAAAAGTAGTGGGCTGTCCATCCGTGACACCCTTGACCTCATCCTTTACCCTAAAGCATCTATTCTTCTGTTAGACTAAAGAATGAGTGTGCGTTTGTCAGTTCTGCAAATAACCTGCTTGTGCCCCCCACACTACACTTGTATTCACGAACATGAATCTAAAACATATTGGGTAGCCTCATGAGCTCTTTCATAACAGCACGTTTGTTACGGTACACGTGGTTCAGACAACAGTACTGCACACTCACATATGCACATTTATAATCAGTTTTGTGGGCAGCAAATGAAACAAAATTAATGCAGCATTTTCAGTGTGCTGCAACCAAAATCTCCTCAAAGATATTGGTGTACTGTTAGCAAACAGCGAGCAGTCTGTAATTGTGTTATAAAGCAGCATGAATCACAGTGTGTTTGTTCAAAGGAGAGCCGTGTAAAAGCAGTAATATTACTTAAATTACTCTTTAAAGCAACCAGATGATTGTAAAAGCAATGTACCCACCATTATCCAATTGACACTCCTCCTCTTTAATCTGTATGAGTGATGGTTTAAGGAGATTGACAGTGGCACATTTGAAGCTATGTGGACAAACACATGTTCAGACCTGCTTTACTCAAACACAGACACACAAAGACATGTATCCTCTGGTTGGTTTACTTTGTTCCTTGTCAACTTGCTGTGTGTCTGAATAATAGAACAGCCATTAGCCCGTGACTCACCTACTAACAACAAGTCTGCCACACTTGACATTAGCTCATGAATCTAACCGAGGTCACCATTGGCTGACGGGGACACGCGGATACCGAGTTACATGCAGATCCAGTGTCGATCCAGTTTTGCAGAGTCTTAAAAGTGCAAGCAAGGGTGAGAGCAAGTTGTTCTCACACACAAAGCAGGAAACTTTGTTGAAGCAGCAGATAACATCAGCAGTGTCACCAGACTCCAGAGATTCCAGTCCTGTCACACCAGTTTGCCACTTTCTCCCTCTCTATCTCATTCATGGCCGTGCATGATCACCGCTGAACTCATTATACAGAACAGCCTGAGCCATTTGTGCTCAGATTGGAACACTCATGGTCAGCGGGGACTCAGGGTCACTCTATCCTTCTTTGTTTCCACATTCACTTAGTTTTTATGAGCTTTTTGGTGGTTCTTTTATTTGTGACAGCAGTTTATCATCCACATGTAGCCAAAAGCAAAAGACTTGCCTGTCCTCTGGCAGAAAACCAGACTCATTGTCACATGGCATGACATGAGTCTTCCTTGAACAGATTAATAGCTGTGTTTACATCAATAGTATTTTGAGATTTGCTGTTTACACAGATCCTAAATAAAGTGATCTGATAAGATGACCCATTGCATTTGCATTCATTTTTTTTGACATATGCAAAGTAGTTCTACCGTGAAGTGTCTGATTTGCTAGTTCTGTTTGCTTGTTTCTATTCCCCTTGGACACTTGTCATGTCACCTAACGTTATCACCAGGTGATGAAGAAAGAATGTATTCCAACCAGAAACAGTCATGGTACTGACAGTTTTTCCACCATCTCTTTGCCTTTTTTTCCTTTTTCCATGCCTTTCATACTGTGAATAAAAGCACCAATCAATCGTGTGCAACAATGCAGAACATCTTGATGAAAACCACATGGCCAATATTTAACTAATTTGCTCGATTAGCTGTTCGCTGCATTGTCCCATATTTAACGATAAGTGTGAGAACATGTCTGTCTGTCTCATCTAAAACACACCCATTTTAGATGGAAAACACCATTAGAACACTCTACCTTTCCGTTTCTCAGACCAATGTCTCCCAAAGCTTGTAATGTCACCCACTGAAGGGAAAATACAGTGTAGATTATTTGCTCTCAACCACTTGGTGGAAATACACAAAAATTGCAGTTTTGTTTTCGCAACTTTTCAAGTTTGCTTCAAATTCACCTGACATTTTATGGAAACACAGTTACCATGAAAACGAGGCTGTGAGGAGCAGATCTAGGCAACTTCACAATCACCACCCAACACCAAATTAATGTAATATCAAAGCAGAGACCAGCAAAATTAACTAGACCAGATCCATTGGCTGTAGTTGGTCACCAGTGGACTTCTTTGGCAGGTTTTGTTTTTAAGCTTTTTGGATGTTGGATGTAAACTTCTCTTTGGGGAGTCGTCCACAAACTATGAGAAAACTGGGTTACTGTAGTTGCTAATATTTTAATATTTTATGAAGTACCAATGGTTTCCACCTCCTCTCTTAACCTGATTCAGAATTCCTTCCACTTCCTTTTGATTAAGTTGTTTACATGAGACATTTTGATTCCATCTTAGCCATTGTTCTGATTGAAAATATAAAGTTAAGCTCCGTTACACAGATATAAAAGTGTATGTGCAGCACCTGGAAAATGGTGTTATATACTCGTTTTATTTTGACAATGAAATTTTGTTCCATGTAGGGCTGGGCGATAAAATGACAACGATATATATTGCGATATAACTTTTCCTTGATGAAACATGCTCGATACAATTTCAATAGAATTCAATTGTCCATGTTTTGACAGACATAAGAACAGCCAATCATAATTTAGTGCTGCATGGAACCAATCATGCTAGAGCCATGTCAAGTTATGCCTGCACTGTGTGTGCCAACCTAAGAGCAGCCGCAGCACACACACTGATGTTTAGGCTGCAGTGGGAGGTAATGAGTGTTCCTTTGGGAGAAAATTTGACCAAGAACTCAGGTAACCGGGTTACTGAAAAGTAGGGTGCGAACCATTTCGGTTTGGGGCCTTCAGTACAATGTGGAGGTGTACCGAACGCATACATGTAGCCTATGTGAAGAATGCAAACACCCGCCTTTCCCTAAGTTTCACTTTCAGTTTCATGCCAGTCATGGCAGTTACGGAACACACCTCCATGTATATACCCTGGGTGTTTTTTGGTGAAGATGGTCTGTTTTGTTTGTGTTCTCTTTTAAAACTTGAAAGCTTTTGCCTGCTAGTCAGACTTTTAGTTTAGTTTTAAATATATGGACCAGTTTTATTTCTCTGACACAGTTGTATAATGTTCTTCAGCACATCTGTCATGTTCAACCTCTGACAGAAAATAAATCATATTTGAATCAAAAATAACATTCTGATATCTTCACAACTAACTTATGAGTAACAGAAAATTTAAGCTTGACAAAAATAGTGATTTGATTTATATTGTGACACATATTGTTATCGTCCGATATGGAAAATAATTATCGTGATATGATTGTTTTCCATATCGCTCAGGTCTAGTTCCACGTATCACCCTCTCACTTTAACACTCAGATTAAATAGAAACCAGTGTCCCCATTAGAGGTCAACATCTAGTAAAAGCCCTGTCATTTTGTTTTCTTTTTTTTTTTTAACTCATATCTTTATTGAAGTTTTAACACATTACATATCTTTTCTGACATAAATTGGTAACATTATGTGGGTCTCCCCTGAGGTCATTTTGTTTTCTGAAGCAAAGGAACAGTGTGGCTTTTATTAGATGTTATATACAGTAACAGAAAGAGGAGAGGAGTGGAGAGAGGGACCTGAAGAGGAGAGAAACCAGGACCAGAATATACAAATCCTCTTTGTTGGTTACTCATGAGCTGTGATCCTGGTCTTCTAATCTTTCTAAATGTCCACATTATTTTCCTTTTTTCTGCCTCAGCGTCATTTGTGGCCAGTCTACCCAGAGTCTGTTTTACTGCAGGAATTTAAGCCGGCCGTAAAAAGAACAGAAAGCACCATTTCCTCTAGAAGTAGGGCACAAGGTTAGGGGGTTCGTTAAAATAATTTTCAGATGTTCGGGTTATGTAACAAAGTCTGTTCCGAAAACAGGGAACACCCCACTCTGCTCTTTTTTTTTTCCCTCTTCTCTGAAAATCTCATCTTCCAAGCATTACTGCATGTCTCCACCACCCCTTCCTTCAAGGCTCCTTGAAGATTCATGTTACCAGATGCTAACAGCTGCCATCTGGCCTATGCTTCAGTTTTTCATTCATTATTTGTATGTTTATAGATAATGTTTTTCTTTATTTATGTATGTATTTGAAGACCTCAGCTGGATGACTTATTTATTGACAAGATCTGACAGGGTCAAGGAGGCTTTCAGCAGCAATTCCTATGCTTCTCCACAGTATCCTTTAACCTTATAGAAGGGACTTTTAAAGAGTTTCCTGCTACTTTGCACAGTGCCCATTTGTTATTTCCCTGCAACCAAATTTACCCGCACCCATAGTGTTGTATATCTGCTTGTTCACACATGCTGAATACACAGATTGTATAGCAGGGATATCCTACTTCTTTACACAGTGTCCAGTGTTGCAAAATAAAAAGGAATCCAGGAGCCAGTTAATAAAGAATATTCAGCAGATAAAAATTAACATTAAAAGTACAGTTTTTATTATTTTGTGACATCTAGTGGTGAAGTTGTAAATTACTACCAACTCAACACCCCCAACAAACACTCTCCTACAGTGGCCACTGAAAAACACAAAAAAAAAATCTTCCTTGTTTATTGCATTTTAATAGAATATTAATTTTGATTCACACTCAAACATTGTGTCTCAAACCAAGTGGTATGTACATTACAGCCAAAAGCAGTGTACTGTTAAGTGCATAGATGTCAAGTTAAAACACTAAAAACTTGATGTGGAATGCTGGACACTTTTCACCTTAAACGAACATCTCGGTGAAGTAGTAGAGAGGAGTGATTAGAAATGGCAGTGCAAAAAATAAAGGTTACAATATGATCCAATGTTTATGAATTTTGTCTTATGTTTTTCTGTTTTCTGATCATAACTTGCTTTTATATGAATGAAGCTTTTGCTATAAGCTAATCCATTGTTTTGTGTTACATTGAAGTGATTCCAGCGGGAAACAAAATGTCCAAGAGCTTAACAGGTTAAGAAAATTGTTAATGTAAATGGGAATTCAAGTTAGTGAATAATGTGACATGGCCATAAAAAAGTCATACACTCCAACATTTTTAACTGGACCTCTTTTAGCTTTGATTCCACCATCCGTTTACTGTGGAATCAATTCAATAAGATACAGTATCACAACATTTATTTCCATTTTTTAGACCCATAATGTTACTAACCCTAGATGTGACCAACTGAATCAATCACAGATCATAACCGTGCCCCCACAGACTTGTACTGTAGGCACTAGGCATGATGGGTAATCATTTCATTCCCCCCTCTTCTCACCCTGATGCACCCATCACTCTGGAACAGGGTCAGTCTGGGCTCATCAGATCACATGACCTTTTTCTTTTGAAACACAGTCCAGGCTTTATGGTGTCTATCAAACTGATGGTTTTTTAAGAAATTACAAGCTACTCAGGGTTGAAATTGTTGCACCTGAAACATCCCATTTCAGTTTTTGGCTCCCCCTAAGTCCCTCTAAATCTGATACACTGCATCTTTAAAAGACCCATAACTAATCCTTGTTTGAAATGAATTTTTAATTTAATTAAATTAACTTGATATAAGAATTGTCACTAGTCCTATATGACAGATAAGTTTGATATTTTATTGCATGTAATGTCTGCCACTGCATTTAAATTTGAATGCTTTTCTTACATTTGAAGGACGAAAACAACAAAACAATCTCAGTGTGAATCAGTGTATTTTCATTCGGTTTCTGTAGGAAAAAAGTCAACTGTCCAGCGGATATCCTACCCCCGATGTTTTTTTTGCATCTTGAAATCTTGTATTTCCTTTCAGTTTGACAGTTATTACCTTAAAAGTATGTGTTGGGTCTTTACTGATATAGAAAGTTACCCTGGTTCCTCCTGGGACTGAAACTAAATTGCAGCATTAGGTCAGCAGGGGATTATGTATCCGATATCCCAGAAGAACATGTACAATCGCTTCATGTTTAACTGCAGAGTTTCAGTCTTCTGGCTGTGACTTTACCTTTTCTGGTCCAAACACAGTGTGAGTGCAGTAAATGATTAGGTGCAGGCTTGCTGTAGTACTGTTTACATTATGCTGTTGTGCCACATTCCACATCCTTTCCTCATGATTACACACATGATCGCTCTGCTCTTTGCGCCTCAGGCCTGATATCTGTCCCCCCAGGCTTTGTCTACTTATGTTCTGTCACCAATATTAAGAAATCCCTTCCCTCGTGTCAGTGTTGAGTCACACCAACAGTGCTGGTAAATTCCAAAGCACCCAGTGTGTGGGAGAGCGGGGGGGACCAGGAAGAAGAGGAAAAGTAAAACACCCTCTGTTTTTCAGGTTGGAATGTTAATAGCGGTGTGACTGATATTGGCCTGATCACTCTACCAGCATGACAAGTTTGGTGCATTTGTCTTATTGGTAGTCAGGTTTGTTTACTGGTTATGGTCCATGGCATTTTGGGTAAATGAAGAGTTAGAATGGGTGTTGTATATCAGTGGTAAAATGAGATTTGAGTTTCACTGAAATTCAAACAATAAACAGTAATAATGATTACTACTGGGAAATAAAACAGTAAGAATTATTTACTTTGTGTCCTCAGTGTGTATTTTGCTAACATTGTCGCGGCTAAAACACTAACCAAATGCTTCAGTGTTATGTTGTTTTACTTAATTTTACACAGCATATTTCCACCAACAAACATTTGGTCTTAAAGTCATGTCAGCGCTCGACCTCTAAACTTCTGAAACCTTCCACTGTGTAGTAAATGTTTGTCATGTACTGATCATGAAGAAAAGTCTGAATCCACAAATAATAATCTGGTTTCTTGATCTTTCAACAAAAACTGAAACTGATAATTATTGATATCAACTGATTGATAAATTTTATCATAATTGTTGATATTGTTGGTCATATTACTCAAGCCTAGTAATAGTAGCACTGATAAACTTTATTTGTACAGCATTTTTTTAAATATAAGAAACCAGCTCAGGAATTACATGCATATGATACAGACATAGAGCAAAAATGGAAATAATATACTATAATTGATGTGACATAAAAGTGAATAAGAGAACGTTGAAGATATAGCTCAGGTGCTATAGTGGCTTTTTGTTGCTGAATAAAACAAAACAAATCAAAGATAATTCACAGAATGCAACAAATCTCAACGTAGTTTAGTTTGTGTGCTTCTTTATTCCATGCTGAGGTCCTGTGCAGCCACAGGACAGTATTTCCCCTTATTTTCCCATTTCCCACGAACTCTTATCTTGATCACACCAAGATTAAAGCAAGTAAATACAGAATCCACCCTCATTTGTGCTCCATCCAGTCCTGGTCAGACATTTCCATTCCACCTCTCCCCGGTCTGCCCGGTCTTATGTGCACGTTAGTGATGATGGGGGAGGTCTGTGTGGAGGCAGATAATTGTTGAGGGGAGGTTTTGTGGAATGCGCTGGGGTCATTGTTTTGGGTGGGTTTCTGTGCCTAGCAGGGGTCACCATGTCCCACTATCACAACGCAAAGTTCAATGTATTTAGGCTGAAGACTCGCTGTGAAGATATAGAGGCATCATTTGGAGGTCATGTCATGTTGTTGAAGCCTTGAATAAAACTCCTATGTTCTTCCTGTTCTGCCCCTAAGTGATCCAGGTTATAGTGACCAAAGCTGTGAGGTTCCCATTCATTTCCACATATCCACAGGAAGTCTGATTCTTCTTGACTCACCTCTTCAGCAAGACTTTCATACAGTAATTATTTCCTGTCCACTTGGTAAAAACAAAGTGTTTTGCCACGGTGTTTTATTCCCAGAAGTGTTTTTTTTTTTTTTTTTTTTTTTTTTTTTTTATACAACGGATAAAGAAGAACCCAGATAAGGATATTCAAGGCCAAATAGTTTTGCTGTAATTTTCCAAAAGCCTCTGACAGCTAATTTCTCTTGCTAAAGGTTAACATAACCACATAATCTAATAGTTATTACAAATGGACAGTCTGCCAGAGCATCTCATGTTACTGGTATGTTTTAGAACTATTGCTTATCTTGGAGGGAGGCTTTTTCCACTTCAGGATTCATGCTTTTAAGTTTGTGTTGAAAATAAGTATAATAAGTCACCTAAGTGAACAAATAAGATGCAGTTGTAAGATGTGATCTCATACATGGCACTGATATATTTATTTTAATGTTACAAGAGTAACAATAGCTTGACAATTTAAGGGGTAAAAATGTAAAATTGGACAGTATGGTGGATCAGTGGTTAGCACTGTTGCCTCACAGCAATAACTTTCCATTTGTAATTGTTCCCCAGTCGGATCATAAAAGCACATGTAAAATAAGGATGTGACGCTACTAAAATAAATACATTAAAACCCTGTACTGACAATAACAGTAGGATACATAAATCAGCAGAACTAAGTCCACCTCTGGGTTTGTTGTTTTTTTAGAGATATCTTGGACCTGTATTTATTACGTACATCAGTCTCCTCATTAACAAATTTTAAGAAATACAGAAAATACTTCATATGCACAAGGATAAAACACAAATATGAATCAGAACTAAGTGACGCCTACCTTTGTTTTCATACGTACATCCTGAAGTGCCTTGGGCCGACTGTCTTAAATAAAGATGGAATTTAAAACAATAGTAATCAGAAGTAATCTGGTGGTACATTATGTCAAGCTTTCATGGAGTTCTACTTGAGACCTTTTTCATTGTTTTCTCCATCTCCTGATCCCATAGAGCTCATGTAATGTACTTGTATTTTAATGCTGTCGACATATTTCCTGTATATTTTTCTTGTAAATAATGCATATTGATACAGAGACTGAGAAATGCATGCAGATGGAAATCACAACAAACCTAATAGTAGCGTAAGACCTTTGCACAGTATTGTGGGCCATTTTGTATAAGTGTGTTCAAAAACCTGCAGTGAGACCTAAATGAAGATGCATAGTTTTTCAGTCTTATCTGTGGAACAGTTAGTACATCCCCACTAAGACATTTTCATCATGCCACACTATCATTTTAGATTTTCCTGTAACATCACATCACATGACTAGGAAGCAGATAACGCAGCTCTACAGGGAAGGTATTGTAAATTGCTTAAATAGCAGCTTGTCTGCTGTGAAACTAGCCTGTATTATAGTTAATGGTTCAGAATCTATCACTAGAAAATCTGCTAGCAGAGACAAAGATGGAATGTTCTGTTCTTCACAATCCATGTTGAATTAACAGCTGGTATTCAAGGCTGATGTCTGGTTTTCTTTCTTGAGTGGTCACGTGACATGGGGCTAGTTTGTGTCATTGGTTTCAAAATTCTCTGTTTTTTGCTGTCCACATTACAGCGCAGCTCTTTGAGACTCTAAGCTATAACACAGTCAGTTATGCTACCAAAAGTCTCATTTTTATAGAACTTAAAAATGCATAAATAGTGTGGACCCTGTGTGTAAATGTAGCAAAAGTTACAAAACAGAATTAGCGGTAGTAATACTGTGGTTGTAGCCTTATGTTTCAATTTGATTCCTGCGCTTCCCACATGCTACAACCGTTAAGTAATAAAACCATAAAAAATCCTCTGAGCGCTGCCTCATACCTACAGTAAAGCTAGCCATAACTTATTTAAATAAAGAATTTACACATTACTGTAAAGCTGTAAATTGTCATCCTCACATGGCATTGTTAGCGCTTGTGAAATTATAGGCTTCTATGTTTTGCTGTGTGAGAAACATGGAATCAAAGAATCACATTTGAGACCTTCAACACAACAAACCAAGGACTCCTCATGTTGTCGAACAGCTGTTATAAAAAAGGAGGATTGAGGATTTTCGAGAAGCTGCCCTGAAGATAAAAATAAACAGACATGTTTGGCATGTTATATGTGAGTTTATAATGTGTGTGTGTTGGAGAGAGAGTGTGCTGCTGAGATTGGCTCAACCCACACAGCGACATCCTAATCCCAGCGTGTGTTGTCATCTCTTGTGTTTCCTGCCCAGACCGTGAATCATAGCAGCAGGTGGACTTTAATCACTCCCTGGTAACAGACAGTTATTGTAGACGACAGTCAGAGTTTGTTCAAGGTGTAGCCTGTGTTTTCTGTGGCCATGTGTGTCACCTGTGTGATGGTCGGTCGTGACGCCACAGTGAGAGTGCTGGGTTCTCACACTGATATTTGCTCTCAGGCTGATGATTTATGAATAGCCTTTTAGTTATATAAAAGGTATGACGGCAATGCATCTCCTTTGTCTCATGACTCATAAAACATTGATTTGGTCCAAGGAAATGGGCTCAAGGTTTTCGTGTATACAGTATGTTTGCAGGCTGTGATGTGTGTGCCTCCAAGTAACTTAACCCTGCAAGTGCACAGGTGATACCAAGCTGAATATAGCCCCCTTATGGCCAGCTGGTCATGCTATTTAAAACGGAGGAGAGGGGGGGAGCTTTTACCATCAGCATTCTGCAGGAGCTACAGAGAGTGTTTGGTGCTGAAAGAATTAGGATGCATCTCACTAATGCTAAAGGCTTTGACTTTCAGGTTGTACCGATCTAATTATGTACCAGCTGTACATAGATGAATATTCAACACATGTGTTACTCTGCTTCCTTATCTTTATGTTCTGTATGAATTTCACATCACAATGTATTAGAAAGTTTAGCAACAGTTTGCTTTGACTTTTGTTAGCCATTGATATGACCATGGTTACAAAAAATACCACAAAAAGTCATATAATACAGTATTTAAGAAGTTATAGTTATGTTTTATGTTTTTTTCATGAGTTGGGAGCTTCACACACCAGGGGCGTAAATGAATGAGCAACATGTAAGTGTGAAATACTCAGACACAAATGCTTCACATCATATCTGTCCACACTGGTGGTAGTGTGAGGTTGTGACACTTGAAATATTTGTTCAATAAAAAGTTTAAATACATTCCCAATAGGCTGTTTGACAAATATACAAATGGACTCAATATCACATCCAGTATCCAGGGAAAAAGAATTCACACAAATGATTGGATGCGTTAGAAAAATCTGCCTTGTTGCAGAAAAAAATAAAATGGTACTTAATTGCTCCATTCGTGTTCTTCGCATTCTGTGTGAAAGTACTAGAGTTGGGGAAAATACAATATGTGCAAATTAATCACAAGAAAAAAGTTCTCTGGTATGTAAATGGCTTTAGAGAGGATGATCACAAGAGTGGGAAAAAAAGCTCTTGGACATATTGAAAACTTTTTTTTTTTTAAACTGCCATTACTTTTTAGACCATTTACAACTAGAGCGCCATATTTTCCATATTTGCAGCCACAAACCAAAGCCCACAGTTTTATAGAATTTAAACTGTGAGGCCCAAAGTAACAGTAGTTTCATCCAACCTTCCCCATTAAACACAATAATTGATCGGAAATATGACATTTCTGTTCACATTGTGAAAACTTTTTTGCTGCTTTTCCCACAATTTCCATTCAACTTACATAACATTTGTATTGGTAGATTTAGATTCTTCTCCCTCATAGTGAAAAGATTCTGGTGATGTATGGTACCACCTGTGACTGAGGGTGACCCTAAGCCAGGTTGCAGTCACTGTCAGACATGGGTGGATGGTTGGTCATAGGAGCCAGGTGGTCCAGGTTTAGAGAGGCCACGTCCAGCCCCTTCTGCTGAGCCTCATGCACGGGACCTTGTTTCAGAAAAAAATATGCAGAGAGATCATCATATCTTATCGCGCCAATGCTGAATACATTCCTGGGCAGTGCTATTTGCTTCCCGAAGGTCTTGGTCAGAGCAATGAGGGCCCAATGAGCTGCAATGCAAGATGTGTTCCACTGATGGGACTGCTGCACCACAGGAGCATTCAGGGCTGGTGGTGAATCCCCGCTTGTGGCAGTTGTCATTAGTTCGGCCAACCTTGCAGAGAGATGCAATGCAGAGAGACATTTTTTTTAAATCCAAACTGCAACTTTCTTGTGTTTTGAAGTTATCTTTACATTGAGGAAATGAGATAAACAGGATAAAAAATGTACTTGTCTTTCGTCATCGATTGTAATATGGTTTTTGAAGGGCACAACTGGAACAGGCAGAATGCTGCCTACGAATGGGGTTAAATCTGCACCAAACACACTGACATTCATTGCTGAAGTTGTCCAGGTAGTCTTCCACTCCTCTGCCTGTCCTCAAGGACGGGCCGCATAAGAAAGAAATAAATGTTTCCGAGTGGCGATGGTGATTGGGTATCAATCAATTCCTCTGAAAGTCAGTGCCTGTGATTCATCCCAGTATCAGATTCACCGCGGCATCTTTGACAAAGGTCGATTATGTTAGATGAGGTCATTACTCAGAATGGTTACTGCCATTTCCCCCAGTCCAATAAAAACTGCGCATAAGTGGACTGAGTCATGGTGCCTGAGAGCAGGACCTGAGTACACAAGTGTTTTGTTTAGGGACAGATTGTTGTGTGAGTGGTGCTGGGGTTTAGCTCTGTAGGCTGAGGTGGTTCGCATGTAGCCCCCCTCGGCCTTTTAACAGTGAATGAATGGCAACAGCTGAACAGGAGAACTTTATCGCCAACACTGCCTGCTTGTGTCTGTGTATGTGTGTGTGTGTGTGTGTGAGAGAGAGAGAGAGAGAGGGAGAGAGAGAAAGAGAGATTCAGGAGGAGCTGCAACCAGAGCAGTCTCACTGGGCACTTCTTCGGCTGAGCTCACTGCTGTCCTCTCTTCCTTCGCTGCCGCTGGCCTCTTTTCAGTCGTCTTCCCACCAGCTCAGTCCCTCTGTCTCTCTCTCTCACTCTCTCGTTCTTTTCATCCGCAATTCACCCCGTGGATTTCTTCGCCGTCTCAGTGGCAGCCCAAGCGCTGTCGTGACTCGCCGGCTGCCACTGCAAGGGAAGGAGAGAACCGTTGGTAGAAGAACAGAGAGCGAGACAGACCAATCAATGATTTCTGAGACACCGAAGAGAGGCAGCGGCAGCGCTTTTCCTACCCCGTTCAGGTTTAAAGGGAGATTTTCTTCAAACTGGTCTTCTGAAGCATTTCATTCCTGTCTTTCCTTTGCAAAGTGAGGACAACTAATTGAAGGGACAGCTGGTGACACATTGAGGACTGTTCTCACCCTCCCCTCTCGCCTAAAAACAGCCAACCACTTGGGACCCGACAGGAGCGTTTCGATAAAAACTTCAATGTTTACCAAATAATTGATCTCCTTCGCAAATGATAATGCTGGACACCAATCACTGCGTGTCCTTTGAACCCTCCCCTCCGGGGTCTCCTCCAATAGGGGAGGACATGGAGAAGGAGGGCCTGAAGATGGATCTTGACAGACATGTCTATCACAGTCTGAAAGAAGGTGGGCACTTCAGAGCTGCAGGGGCACAAGACATCTGATATGATTTGTGTTTATGTGCTGGTTCATATCTGTAGTTTATGACTTCATATAAATAGTTTATGGGGCTTTGCTAAAGTTATGTGATTTTATTTACTGGCCTGTGAAGGAAGGAAATACAAGTGGTTACATGTTGTCTGTGATAATCCTTTTTAACAGGGCAGACTGGTATGTTAAGATAATATAAGGAAGTGACTACAGGTAGAAATGACTTAACATGTGATATCAAAGTTACATATTACCTCAAAATGAGATTACTGCCTAGCTGTAGCTTTTAGCAAATGTTTGTAAGATACAGTAGAAAATCAAATTTTCAAATAGATCAGAAACTGCAGCCCTTTATGGGTTTAGAGATTTGTAGGTGTTGGTGGTTTTCTGCGCCAGGTGTTTAAATGCTCCACTTTGTGACACAGAGCATTTTTGAAAAAATAAATAAATAGTACAAAACAACTGGTTTCTTACAGCATGCACAAACATCTCTTTAGAAATTGTTTGTGCACAATTTTAAGAAACAATAGAGTTAATACATACATACATATAGTAAATAATCAAAAGAAACAAAATCCACACAACAATATAGCACCTGTATTAAGGTTTATTTCAACTGTGACATTTCAACCTAAGTCGCTCTTCTTCAGACTTCCTTTTTGAGAAGTCGATATTCTTTGTAAGTATTCTGAGGAATCATTTTATAGCCTTATACAAGAGCTATACTGGTGTGAGGCTTTTGTTTTGTTTTCTCTGCTAAACGTTAAAATATTCTGTCAAGTTGTACTTCAGATGACGCAACAGTGGCCAGATGGCTTTTTTATAGTTGTGTAAACACATCTAGAAATTGATTAAAAATGGTGAATTAGACAATACAATGACATTTATTTTATTTAAGTTTTTTTTTTTTTACCATATCACCACCACACTTAATTATTCTTAACATTATTCAGAAGCGGCAGAGTGAAAGATGCCTGACCAAAGAGTAAACACTGCTGTGACATACTGCACTGTCCCACTACAGGGTCTTTAACAGTGTGTTGAATGGCATCTGTCTGCTTTCTGGATACTGTTTTCAACCTATGTCTGTGCATGATGACAAGATATTTGTGAGACAAGCTGCTCGAGCCATTAAAGGTTCTATACCCTTCCTCTTTCTTGTTCCTTCAACTTTAATAGAATTAGTATTCAGTCCACTTCTTTTGGTTGTCATCTTGTTTCCCAGCACTCTGCGGCAAAGGCAGTGAGTGGCCTTAACCTTGTATTTGTTTCTGCCCTCTAGACTCTCCATTCTCATTGATGTGGAAAGCATTTGCTGTGGTCAGCCACTCTGTGTTTCAACAGATACACTACAAATGATGAGCTTTAGTGGAAAAACATTTACAGGCTTTGCACATTTCCACCGTATTGTCGAGTGCACTGTTTTGGTGGTACTTGTGTTGGTAGGTCAGTTCACTGGGTGTTTGGCAGTGTGGTCATGTACAGTTTTTTGCAGTTGTCTGGACTCTTGTTTTTAAGGTGGTTGTGTATGTAGTTTTAACAGCGGAAGGCTCAGGGGTCTTTTGGGACAGTGACAGACGTGTTTAATCAGATTGAGTGACATATGAGCGCAGAAGGATTAGCCCAGTTGGCCCCAAGACTTTAGCTCTTAGTCGCTGACCTCTTCCTTCGCTATGTCCAACCCCTCTAAACCACATCAAATCTTTGCCTACTTATTTGGCTTTGTGTTGTCCAGAAACCTAAAATTAAAACAGTTTAGTCTAGGACTGGACAGTGTCTTCTCTCTTTAGGGTTTCATTTCTTTATTTTGTCAACTAAAACATGCAGAAAATGGTTAGGTATTTTTGTCTTTTCAAATATGAAGACAGAGTTTTTCATGTTATGTCTTTCATGTTATTTTCATTATGTCTTTTAGGGCTGCACCTAATGACTATTTTAATAGTCCACTAGCTGTCAACTACTGTAACTAGTCAACTGTAACTGTGACTAGTCAGATTATGAACTGCCAAAAAAAAAAAAAAAAATTGGCTCTTATTTATATATATTGCAGCAATAAAATGCATTTTATTTCCTTTAACAAGAATATTTGGTACACAATAATTGAAATGCGTAATAAAGTTTGTTGAACAAATATTGAATTCAATATTCATCAAATATTACAGCAGCAATAAAATAGTTTATTTTCCAATTAACAGTGCATTTTGTGCATAACAATTCCAGTTTGAGAGTTGCAATCAGTGCATGACATCACTAACGACCTGTCGACTACTAAATTAGTTGTCGACTAATCTTGCCGTCGACTATTTGTCAACTAGCCGAGTAGTCATTGCAGCCCTAATCCCTTTTGCGTAATTTGTGTCCTGTTACATTTTTTTTTACCAAGAAGCGACTCCTGTTAATAAACTAGACATAATCATCTGGTTTCTTCAGCTGTTACTCAGGATCAAAAATCTGCCTGTAACCTGGAACAAAATAACATTGACATTTATCATGATATTTACCAAGAAATTTTTTTGATGTTTTTTGCATTATCACTCATCCCTGGTTCAGCTAGTGTGTGTTGAACTTGACTTTGCTCACGTTGCTGATGTGGTGGTTAACAGGACCGTCCTGTTTCCAGAGGTTCACAGGTTCACAAAGGGACTAGTCTAAAAATGTGGGTTCACTGTAGTTCCCTCTGCAGTCTCTGCTCTTTCTCTCTCCCTCTGTGTTCACTCACTTACACTTTTTATGACTGCGGAGGCCACTTTTGGCGCTGGCCTAGTATCCCAATAAAACTGCCCTGCCTTTTTATCCTTTTTGCTTAAATTAACCAAAATGGCCCTCAAACCTCATTTAAGCCACACCGTGTGCTCTAACATAAACGACTCAAGAAAACTGAGACGGCCCTGCTGTTTTTGACGCCTGTAGATATTTGTGTTTCCGATCGCTCTCAGCCTTGTTAGTTTATTTTTTAATTCAGTCAACTGCGTATTATGCAGTGATACAAAAATAGTGCGGCCAACTCTGCAGAGAATCAAGTCTTGAGTTTCTCGTCTGATAAATCAAATTAGCCACCAAAGGGCATTGTGTTCCTCACGGTTGTAGTTTTACAAATCATTTTCAGGCTGTATATTAAAAATGGCATCGTCATTTAATGGTGATTAGGTTTTTATTGCTGTTCATGACAAATGATTCTGTTTCCAGTACATCTGCCTTCAGTTTCAACACCAACGTCTTTCCACATTTAGCACCATCACTTGTACGGTTCAGAGGTGTCATTGTGAGACTTCTGCATTTCTTTGAAGCAATAGTGAGAAAAGGCTTTTAGTGTTGACACTTGACACTGTCTAATTTATAATGAAAATACATTTTGGACTAAAGCTGTATGGCATGGTATGGAAAAAATATGATCACAGTGGGGCTCTGTATTTGATCAATATTAGAAAAACGTTCCCACCTGAATTAAACAAAGCTAATAGTTTAGGTCCTTCCAGTTGGTTTATATATATAGTGATTGTTTCTTTAACCCTTTAATTAGCGCAGTGAGTAGCTTCTGTTTTCTCAAACAGCCATTAGTTTGATAGAGAGCATAAAGATTGGACTTAATTTCAATGGAAAAAGGTCATGTGGACAGATGAGTCCAAACTGACCCTGTTTCAGGGTGATGGGGACATCAGGGTGAGAAGAGAAGGGGATGAAGTGATTACCCATCATGCCTAGTGCCTACAGTGTTATGATATGGTGTTGCTGACATAATGAAATTTTTTTTGTGTAACTGATGTCTTATAGATATAGTATGTATTTAAACACAGGAAAAAAAGAACTATAGCCTCAGATTCTTCTACTGTCCCTGCATTATAATATGTTCAGGCAGTTTTCCAAATCAGAGTTTACCGCATCTGTTCAAATCAGTTCATCCTTGAATCCTGGTTTCTGCGAAATTATAAAGAATGTCCTTCAAGGCATTCCTCAGATATCAGAGTCATGACGCAAGGTGACGCTGAGCTGGACCTTGGCTTTAGTCCATTTTGCTTTGTTAAACTTATAAGGTCCTCTTGAATGCATCATTTCATCTGTCAGTGCCCTTGTCACAGTTTACCTGGTGCACTCAAGGCTGTGTTTGTTTTGGTTCCTTTGTTTACTGTTACGTCCACTTACTACCACAGAGTCAAAGTAAAAGTACAGCAACGAAAACACAAAGTGCAGAAAGAAGTTAATTATCTGTGTGTGTGTGTGTGTGTGTGTGTGTGTGTGTGGGTGTGGGTGTGTGTATGTGTAAATGGGAGCAGAGATGTGAGAGTGGGGTAGAGTTAGAGTGTAAGATTCTCCCTCCCAGAATAAACCTTTTCCCTGGAAGCAGCAAGTGGCGTCTTATTCCACTCTGTGCCATGGTGTGGTCGGAGTGTGTGTTTTTGTATGTTGTGTCTGGGTTCAGGCACACGTGAGTCTCTTAAGTGTTGCCCATATGTTTGGCACAGAGGGAAAATGAATCTTTCCTCTGCTGTAGGGCTACGACATACGCATGAACTCACACGGCTGTGTTTAGATTTCAGTGTTTACGTCGCTGAATGTGAAGTGACATGTTATTGCTGGCAGAGGAGACTCTCTAGTGCTCAACCAATCCTCCAGTGCAGTACGTATGCACTCCTAAGTATAACAGAAGGGGAGCTGAGACTGCCTGCTGTGATTTAGAGCCCAGGAATGACATTTAGTTACGCAGGCTCTGACATGAATTCATGGGAGCCGCTGTGTTCCTGTCCAGGCCTTGGACTGTTTGTCATAACAGAGGCCTAAACACAGCAGTGGCTAACTGGTTAGCTAGCCTGCAAGAGCCAATGATGTCACTTAGTTATTGGGAAGGAACAGGTGCTGTTTGTCCTCAAAGAGGCACATATAACCCGAGTCTGAAATGCTTGGGAAGCCTTAGTGCTACATTCCACCACACACAAGCAAGGCTAAGTTTATTTATAAATCTATCCCAGATTTAAAAAAAAAAAAAATAAAAAAATAAAAAAAAACAGCAAAATGATTCACAAATAGATACACTATGACAATAATATAGAATGTAAAAGAGATTTAATAGAAGTGTATAAACCTACTCGAACCAAAAGTTTGTCTGAATTAAACAGTTTTAAGTCCACAAAAGAATTCTCTTACCAGATGAACTGAGACCAAGAGCTAAAAGTTGACTTTAAAACTCCTGGAAATGAACAATAGCCTCATAACCATTTAACTTAATGGAGGTTGTATATTTATTGCAGTAAGTTTCAGAAAGTATTAGAACTTTAAATGCAACTTCAACATATGTGTTTAACATGTACTGTGTTTTAAGAATATCCAAAAGAGGAATGGAATATAATATACAGTCATGTTTTCATTGGTGAATAATCACACAAAAATGAGAATTTATACCTTGAGCTGTTTCTTTCTACAAAAGGAGCAGGACCTTCCTCTCCTTTTTTCTCTTTCAAAACAGAAATCCCTCTTTAATGTGCCTTACTATTTATATTACTATGTTCATAGTTGATTTAACAGATATTGCAGCAGTTTCAACATTAGATGTCACGAAATGTCATGCAGTAAACATTTTAAACAAATTGTGTAAATTAACGTCCAGAATAAACAGTAAGCCTGTTGCGTCTTTAGTATTGGATGGAAGCAAATTAGAGGCATCCATCACAGACTATAGGGGGAGACACATGGATGCACAGCAACCTGAAATGGAACTGTTAAAAACTAGAACTGCTGTTAGTAGTATAAGTACAAATACCCATATCTGTTAAGAGTTAACTGTTAACTCTTTAAACCCTAAGCCTAAAATGGTCCATCTAGACTTTTTTTTTCTTATTTTGACTATAGAAATGTTATAAAATGTGCTGTGAGTGAGTTTGTTTGCCCATTTTTCCAGAGCACTTTTTTTTCCAGATCTTTTCAAATCTAGCTGTCATTTACAATTTACTGCATGTTATAATACTGCTAAAATGGCTTCTTCTCCAGCTTCTAGTGCAGGCGTGAGTGAAATTAATGTAATGACCCAATATAGCCTATAAAGCGCAACGTCTCAGGTTTCAGAAACTGTTGGAATTTTTCCAATTGCTCAAATAGTGAAAGAGTTACAGCCATCTAAGCAGCATATGCACAGGTTGTGTCAGCGATGACACGTCAGGTTTTAAAGAGTTAGTTCTACTACTCCCAAGTACTAACAGTGGATATACTACTACTGTAGCTGTTAGTACCAATAATAGAAACCTCTACCATCCCAGTAGCTACATAATAAACACTATCACAACTATATGGATAAATGAATAATGATGATGGAGGCAGGAGAGAAGCAGAACCACAGCTGCAGGTCCAGGTCCAGGTCCTGTAATGTCCATCGTTGTTACCTGAAGGATCCATCCCCCTGAATTTGCACAGTGGTGAAATGACGCTGATACTGCAGTAAAGACCACTGCTTCTGACCAGTGGTGTTGCAACTGCACACATTTTCAAAGCATTTTTCAGAAACACGCTTCATTTTTCCACTTTTTTTCTAATAATTTAACATCACTCAATGTCTACACGCTGCATTAGAACAAAGAAATGTGCAAAGAAGGGTCAAAGAAGGTCCAGCTTCTTCTGTCCTGCATTGTGTTCCTTAAAATTCTCTCTCCCGGCCTCTTTTTGTTATGTAACAAGCACTTCCTGTTTTGAAATGACACTGCAATCAGCCCATGCACACTCTCTGTTTTTCCATTATGTACTCTAGAGTCAACATTTGTCAAACTGTTTTCTTCCCCACTTGGTTCCTTTCATCTTTTTGCATTCACTTGCCTCTACATTATGTCTTGGATTCTTCACACATCTGCACACATACAAACACAGTTAGTAGAAATATATATATATATATATATATATATATATAAAAAAAAAAAAAGAGGCCAGAAACAGGAAGTGAGTAGTACGCCCTCCTTGTACCCGCCTCCTGTGTAGTTTCAGAAAAAAAAGAACTATGAAAGAAGGGGGAAATGTGAGGATGAAGTGAGTGTCAGAGAGTCAAGGTCCTCTTCATGTCAGTCCAAATCGCATCTGTGGACCGCTGAGTGTTTACTTATGTATATGTGACCAATGGGCTGCAGCTGAAAAAAACCTGGACAATAAGAGGCTTTGAGGACTGTGCTGTATCGCTGCAGTTTGTCGTCTTCTTCTTCACCGGCTGTCACTGACCTTGTGCTCCTCTGTCTCCATGCAGTCCTCCAGCTCAAACTCCAGCAGAGACGCACACGAGAGGAACTGGTTAGCCAAGGGATCATGCCACGTAAGTTTCTATTTGAATGTCACAGAATTAAAAGTACCATATGTAATGATGCTAACTCCAGACTTTGGTCAAATTCTTGCATCTAATGCTTGTTTCATTGCCTGTTTCATCCAGTCTTTCACCTTTAGCATTCATGTTTCTGCACAGTTATCAACCTGCATATTTATTTTTTAGTTACACAAGTACACAGTATTAAAAACACAAGTAAAAATGGCAGAACTAAATGGATGATATAGGCTAAAGTCAGTATTTTGTCTCACCTCTGTTCCTATCACAAAAAATAGCCCAAACAACAAGCGAAGTTTGATGTCTTGAGTGACACCTGATGTAAAACAACACAATATTCATGCAGTAAATTTTATATTGTCTGCGCAACCAGTTGAAGACTTTTTTCTTCTGAATTTTAGTTTTTAATCCTGAGTATTCCAGGTGTGATATTGATACAAACTGATGCATTTGTTCTGTACTTATTATAATCTTTCTAAATCATCAAACCTTATACTGGCTTGGGGTTTTACATACACTACTTAGAGAGTCCTAAAGTTATCTGAAGCTATCTGAAGTTATCTGCTTTACTATTTGCCAGTTGCTAAAAATTCATTCAGCTTTTCAAGAAAAACAGGAATGGGTATACGTCAGGATATACCCATATGTGTATGTATAAGTCAGTAATTCGTCGAGTCATGTTTAAGTATGGCATAAAATACTGTCATCTATGTGTGCAGTCAATCATTCCACATATAAAGAAACCTGTGTGTCACATATACCACCACATGCATCTGCTATACAGAGTATGAAAGTAAATGTCAGCTCTTATCTGTATGTATAATCATCTTGTGTCTGTTCACTCTGCATGTGTCATATTTAGCACTGTCTTTGCACCACTTAGTGTTATCAAATAGGGCAGCTTCCTCTTCTTCTGTATCCACTTCCTGATTTGAAGTTCCGCACATAGCAAGAGGCGGGGATACTTTTTTCCCCTCTGTTGCTATGGGCACCTTCATGTTTTTTGGGGGTTTTTTTTAGGAAGACTTTCATAAAACAAGGTATGAAGCCCACTAATTATCCTAAAAGACAATATAAATTAGTTTATATTTACTTCTGAAGTAATTGCAGAAAGATCTGAAGGTGGCTCCAATGGGACACTGATGAATAAAGTGTGAGAACATGCTAATTTCTTGTCCACTGCAAAATTATGCTGGACTTTAATCATTGAGCTTGACTATGAAATCAAACAGAATGATGTCCATGTGGAGTCCGACAGTGTTAAACCCAAACTATAACCAGTTTTCCTGTAATTCTGTCTGGTTCCTAGAGGTTTGGGCTGAGCCCTGATGGATTTTTGTCAGTGCTGCTGTTGTTAAATCACTAATAGACCATTTAGAGACTCATTTTGGACAAGTATTATTGTAGTATTTTGACAATCGCTAGAAAAATCTTAAACAGACCACATTTCATAACTATATGCAGTTCATTTGTCACAGCTACAGTGTTCACTATTAACAAATGTGGCCTTAATCGGTTTTATAGTGAACTCAAAATGTGTTTACACTGTAATGTTGTGTTTTGCAATGGTGTTCTGCAAAGCATCTGTTGTAAATCAGTCTGGCAGCACCTCAGAGTTCATAAACGGACGGTTGACTCATGTACTTGTAGGTGTAATTCTTTTCTGTGTGAAGTTGTCAAAACTGCTTCAGTCACAAACAGCACACTGTCCCAAGTCTGCAGGTTAAAGCGAACCAAAACCAAATGCATACTGCTGATGGATACTAAAGAATCACTACACATAGACTTTTAAAAACTCCATAGAACACCATAAAACACAGTAATTACACTGGTAATGGGGCCTTTTAAAGTGAATGTCAGCTGAGGACGAAAGTTTATTTATTTAATGCCACAATTTGTGCAAACCCTCTGAAAAACAGAATGTATGACATTGAAATCCATGCCCATGATCTAGAATTCTGATATTGCACAGTCCTGAAACTGTAACTGCTTACTGTGAAATAGTTTTAAGAAAATGGGGTGCAGCAATAGGCCTATTCAGTGTTTTAAGGAAATCCTTGAATTTTTGTATAAAAAGCAGATCAATTAGAATTAAATGATTCAGTACAGACTAGTTTTATGACGCCTTATAAAGTGACTGTAAGGAATGTTTAACTGTTAGTCCTTTTCTGGTTTCTCGATGTGCTTTGACTGTTGCAGTAACCTGTAGGCTATAGTCTCCAAAGTCAGACAGTGTTATACATTCAGTATGAAATGACATTGCACCATACATTGTTCACTTTACAGTAATTCTGGAGTAGTGATCCAGCTCCAGATGAGTTATTAGATGTAGCAGTCCATTAACCCGTAAAGACCCAAACATCCACCACTCACCAAAAACATCTACGGTTGTAAACTGTTTATTACCTGTTGATCCACTAATCCTGTCAATACATGTAAATAATTGGTGTAAAATGTAGTTGTTCATCTTTTCACGGTCATCAGATATGACCCATTTGGACGTTCAAAGGCTCTGTAGGGAACATGGAAACACCGTCATCTTCTACAACATTGATTCACCAGTAAAACCCATAGAGTTGGATCAATGACAGTGGATGGACACACTTTTTTATTGATTATGTATATTAAATGGTAAATAAAATGAATGCAAAATTTACAAAATAATAAATAACACAAAAATAAGCAAAAATTGGCTGAAATTAGTTTTAAAAAAAGAGAGTAAAATAAGCAGGAAAATGACCGAAAGCAGCCAAAGTAATCAATTAAATGAACAAAATGAATAAAATTCATTCATTCATTCATTCATTCATCTTCTGAGCTCACTTAATCCTCACTAAGGTTGTGGGGGGTGTTGGAGCCTATCCCAGCTACCTATGGGTGAATGCGGGGTAAAATGAATAAAATAAATGACAAAAGTAATAAGCAACAATAACAAAAGAACTGGTGCCAGGCACAACAAACCCCGCCCTTCGCACATGTTTCGCCCATTATAAAGATTTTTAAAAATCATTAAAAATTAGAACTTTGACCTACCTTTCCCAAAATGTAATAACATCTATCCTGGGCCACTGGCAATCTATAAACCCAATTTGGTATGAATTGAACCAACTGTTTTGCAGCTAAAATGTTAACAAAGAAACAAACAAACTGAACCAAAAACAATACGCCTTGCCTCCTGTTTATTACCCCTTGTCCCACGAAGTTCTGCGCGATCGCCGAAGTAGTTGTCAAACTACCCATGTAGTTTGACAAAAGGCAGTGGTCGGGGACACTCGTTTTATGTTCAGTTAATGATGTACAAAGTCACTTTTTTCCTAATTTTCTTTCAGATTTGATGTTGTAAGCTTTGAATTTATTCTGAATTTTAATTAATTAATTTTAATTAACATCTAGATGATGAGTGAATTAAATATTGGAAAATACCTGAAATACCAGATTTTCTATGAAAAATGTTAAATGTCAAGGATAATATTTCAATAAATAGTGATTAAAGTAGTTGTGGCTCTAACACATGCACTAAAGAGTCTAAAGAATAACATAGACAGGACTCTAAGACTAAAGTCTCACTTCAGAGGCTCATGTTCATCTGTTTTGTTTTGTTTTGAGGTTTTTTGTAGTTTATTACTTTGAAAAACAACAAGCTCGAGCAAAGGCTGTTTGGCTGCCAGTGCTTTTGTTAAATTATTGGGCTACATGGATCAGATGAAACACAAAGAGGAGCGGTACTATGAAACAAACAGGGAGATAGTTTTAAATGTAGATTTAGTAAATGTAGATGGTGTGAATGAGTAAGTTTCCACCCTCAGACACCTTGGTCTAGGTGTTTGCTGCAGTACGTCTAAGTTGCTGAGGGTCAACTGTGTCGGGTGTCATGTGTGAAATACAAGGAAGGTAGTTTCAAAGAAGACATTGTGTATGAGAATAATTACATGGGGTGAGGTAAGATGAAATACAAAGATGAATGGGGAAACGGGCAATCAGAATGCTTCTGTTTCTGCAGGTCTGTTCAGTCATACAGTGATGTGCAGTGATTCACTAAATGCTTTATATCAGAGCTTCAGGATAATAATATAAACCAGAACATCTCGATTAATGTCTGAAATGTGTGTAGAGTGTAAGGAAAGTCGGAGAAGTACCAATTCATACAGGAAATGTGTGTTTGTGCCACAGGTTTTTTTTTGGTTTTTTGGTTTTTTTTTATCCCACTCTACGAATTCAGAACAAGAAAATCCAGATGTGCTTTGAGTTTTTATGATTTGGTAGCAAATACTCAGTAAAGCTGAGCAGAAGTGTCAAATGGTGATGGAGTTGTCAGTCTGACTGTTCAAACCACATCCTTGGCTTTGTTGCACTGAGATCTTGGGTAGGTGCTGTTGTACGCCTGTGCAGAAAATGTAAAATGTGAATAACTGTTTGATGTTTGCGCTGACACACAAAATAGTTGTAGCAAGGTATAGGGAATCAGTGGTGACAAAGCCTGTTGTCTCTTGAAGTGAAAGTCAGTACTTCACAAGTATTGCAAATACTTTACTCATTTTCCAATTAGGGATGTAACAATTACCAGTGTAACGATAAACCACGGTAAAATTCCCGATGCTTAGTATTACCGTTTCAATTCTAATTATCATGATAACCATGTTTGATAACCGCACTTTGAAAGAGAGAGTGAGAGAGAGAGACCCAGTCCAAGCGCACAGAGAGAGAGAGAGACTATCTATCTATGAAAAAGAGATGAAAAAAACTCAAACTTGATATGGAAAATGCTCAAACAGTGGCCATAAGGTGCCATCTTTAATGCACATTTGTATATTTAATGTTTACATGTTAATATTTGAATGTTTCTGCCAAGAGAGAATACGTTGTGGCTATTATTTAGTTTATTTTTTCCAAAATACAACTTCGTTAAATTATTTCAGTGTGTGTATAAGTACTTTTTGAACATTTTGAGCACATTTCAACAATACCGCGATAATAATGATAACCGCGATAATTTTGGTCACAATAACCATGATATGAAATGTTCATATCGTTTCATCCCCATTTCCAATGTAATAAAACGAAAATTACAGTATATATTACAGTACCAATTTATAGTTATGTTTGTCGGCTCCAAGGCATCATAGCGAGAAATGAAGTTGTTTGTTTCGTTGCATTCTGTCAAAGCAAAGTTTCATAACTTAAAAAAGTCATTTATGATCATGATTTGAAATTTTTGGTGAAGTTCAGTGTCCAGCCTCAGTCGCAATATTCTGTGTAGTTTGAGGGTCTTTCCCTACCTGCGTAAATAGTTGACTAATCACACCTTAGCCAGGTAAAAACAGAGCTAATTTTAGTTGTGGCTAAAAAAATGGTCATCACACAGAGAAGTTTACAGGTGGATCTTGTTTCATTTTCCCTGAGGACAAAGGTCGTCTCCAAGTAGGCTTTTTAGAGCCAGAACAAAACAACAAAACTGCAGGAGCACTAGGGCTCCAGTTTGAGCTGATGCTAAATGCTAACTTAATGGCTCTACAAAACTGTAAACTTCATCAAACATTGCATAGCAATTTCATCATGATAGTGTAACATATTGATCATAATTATAATTGAGCTGTCTGTCAGGAAAAATGGGTTTAGTGAAATTAAGAAAGTTGTCATTCCAACTCGTCATTCAGCACCTTCTATTTGGTATTAGGTCTTTTCACTGGAGCAATAACTTAAACATGGATCACCAGATAATTTCTTAGAGGTTCCAAATAAACCTAAGTTCAGGGGACCACTGGAGCCATCCCCAGCAGTCATAAGTTGTGTTCCTTTAAGTGGAAGTCAGACATGCAGCTTGACCTACTCACAGTGTGATTGTTGGGCAAAATTTAGATAATAATTTGACACCGTCCACATTCTCCTCTTCCCATTTGGATATTTTGGATTTTGTCCTTTATCGTATACATGACTACCCCTTATGTAACAGCATCATGGTTAGCTTAGTTTCATTGATTATAGCTTTCTTCCATGCAGGTAGAGCAACTGCTCTGATGATGATCTATTCTTATCCTTTGACTCATATCACAGCCTTGGATCCTTTGGGTCATTCATTGGCATTTCACAGTGTGACTGCCAATAAACTAATACGATGGCTGAAGTCCCACAGTTTTAAGACTTTTCTCATTGACCAATGTTTGTTCAGCTCTTGGAGGGAAACACTAGTGACAAGCTCGCAGTCATTAGTCCGTGTGTAAGAAGAGCACACATTTTCCTACACGAGTCAGCGCAGATGAGGCAGGTGTTTAAAAATAATCCAGTATTCTACTCTGCTCTTTTGATACATGGTTTCTTTAGGACATCTTCCAGTGAACCCATTGGCATATATCAGTGTTTTTCAACCTTGGGGTCGGGACTAGGGCTGAACGATATGGACAAAATTTCATATCTCGATATTCATGCCAGATATCCCGATATCGATACAATATGATATGACTACAGGTTCGGCAAAAACCAAGCATATTTCAGAAAAATACATCATAACACAAAAGAATGTGGAAAGTGCAGTTTTATTTATAAGAACTCACTGCCAGTCATCAACATTAACATAAAGTACGAATAAATAAATTACAAATCAAACATTTTACTGCAGAATTTTTTTTTTTTTACTGCAGAAATCTATATAATTTATATCGTTGCTTTTTCGATATTAATATCTTGAATGTTCATATTTAGATATAGATACGATAACGATATATCTTTCAGCCCTATTTGGGACCCCACATGGGGTCGCCTGGAATTCAAATGGGGTCGCCTGAAATTTCTAGTAATTGATGAAAATAAAAACTTACCAAAAAAAATATATGGTGAGTTGAGAGAGACAATCCCAATAAATAAAAGACATGGCAAACTCTGTGGTACTGTTTATCTTTCAAATGTTCATCGTGGCCGTTTTAACATGCTGCAGCTCTTTCGTAATTCATAGTTTGAGTTATTGTTTGTTCAGTATTAATTGTCAGCCTTGTAAATACAAGCTGGACTGACTGTACATATCCTGACCAAGGAAAATCAAATTCTCACTTTGTGCAGTAATCTCCACCTGGCTTTACTGCCTCCGTCCATAATAATATACATAATATAGATTAATGTCATCTAAAATTAACATATATTTGCAACATAGTATTGCAAACTATTACATGACAAAAGAAAACAAATTAATTTTAGCAAAAAAAAAGTCAGAAATTTGTGATGTTAAAATGGGGTCTTGAGCCAAAAAAGGTTGGGAACCATTGGCGTATATAAATGACAATACAAGGTGGGTCTGAAGTTCTGGCTTCAGTGTCGTCCTGACCGTTACATCACAACTGCTATATAGGTCTTCTTTGAACGTCACATGAGGAATGCCTGACACCACCCCCCACCAGCACCACCACCACCACCACCCAGTCATCTGAGACACACATACAGTCGACGCCCCGCTGCAGCCAGAATGTCCACACACTCGCACACACCCTCAGCAGCGATTTCACCAGCTGTTGACCAATCAGATGACTCCCATGTTACATCACTGTAACTGCCACTGTCCTCCCAATATCCTTTATCGTGTCTTTTGTCCTTATTCAGCCTCTGTGAACCATCGCTTTGGTGATGTTTGAGTCAGGGTCCAGTCTATGGAACTTAAAATCTGAAAATAGCAACTAAAGATGTATTTTTTGCATCAAACTAACACTTCAGATAAAACTGAAGTGTCAGTAGGCGTTTTTGTTGAGTTCCCCTTCAGTTTCATCTACGTTCCTGCAAAGTCCTGCTAAAATTATGTAACTACACACAGATGCAGGCCATGGTAAACCCATTACAGAGGGACATCACAGTGAGAGCAGTCCATCCATCAATACACACTCACCTCTGTCTTCTCTCTGCTTTTTAAAGATCTTTGTTAGACTGCTGTTCATTGATTGATTGATGTCCCTCTGTCTGCCCATTTCAGTCCATCCATCAGGCTTTATGCTGTCAGTCAGCCAGTTACAACACTGTTGACCATCTACGCTATAGGTGTCAAACATGCGGCCCGGGGGCCAAAACCGGCCCGCCAAAGGTTCTAGTCTGGCCCATGGGAGGAATTTGCAAAGTGTAAGTTAGGGCATCAAACTCAAAAATAATATCGTAATAACCTATAAATAATGACAACACCAATTTTTTCTCTTTGATTTAGTGCAAAAAAACATTAAATTATGAAAATGTTTGCATTAACAAACTATCCTTTAACAGTAACATGTGAATAACTTGAACAAAATGAAGAAAATTAAGTGCAATTTTAACAATTTTCTGCCTGTTACTAAATGTTTTGTGCATATGTATAAATGATAAGTGGCGGCATAATATTGATAAAATTGTACTTGTATTTCGTAACAAATTCCGTTTTTCAGGTTATTCACATCCTTTTTGTTTGGATAGTTTGTAAATGTAAATATTGGCATAATGGAATGTTATTTTTTGCACTAAAACAATTTGAAGTTGTCATTATTTATGGATTCTCATGCTATTATTTTACTGGTCCGGCCCACTTCAGATTAAATTGGGCTGAATGTGGCCCCCGGAAGAAAATGAGTTTGACACCCCTGGTCTACGCAATTGGAGAGATCCGCACCTCTGTAAGAAAGCATATGGCTTTCTATTAATAATTACCATAAACCTGAAACATATAGTCGTGCATGGTGTAATTCAGGAGGATCTAATCGCAGAAATGATCACAAAGTTCATAATTAACCTGTTATCAAATCTTTTTCTTTTTTCCCCCATTGTATAATAGGTCATATACTGTGTCCTCTTAACTTAGTTCACCCCTAAATATCGCTTATTATTTTTAAGTATTTCTGTCAGTTACAATGAAAATTGTTGTTCCACCTAACATCATTATCATTGTTGCAATCTCTCAAAATATATATCCCTTAAAGAACAATCAGTTATATAGTTACTAAGTAATATACATCAGTTTTCCTAATCTGTTTTCTATTGGTTATTTACATTATCAGGACTCTAAACAGATGTAACTTTATCATTAAGGAAGACAAAGTAATGTGTTATATTGTATAAATGTGAGATGGTGATGGGATTTAATAAGTTTTCTTCTTTCCACTCCTTTTTGAGCAGTACATATAAAATTTATTATGTTATTACTAATGTACATGGTAATCGCTATTTTGTCTTGGTGATGTTTATTTATTAATGAATTTGCCATTAGTTCCTTGTACACAAAAAATGTTTATTTTTTTTCTTCTGCTCAAAACAAATAAATAAATGAATGAAATGAATGAATGACGACCCCAACATCCACCACTGACCAAAAGCATCTACTGATATAAAATGGTTAATACCTGTTGATCCATTAATCCTGTCGACACATGTAAATAACTGGTGTAAAATACAGGTTGTCATCTTTTCATGGTCATCAGATATGACCCATTTGGACATTCAGAGACTCTGTAGTTCCCATGGAAACACCGTCATTTTCTACAACATTGATTCACCAGTAAAACCCATGGTGTTGGATCAGCGACAGTGGATGGACACACTGGGTTTATGTTCAAATAATGATATTTTGTTGAAAAAGTCACTCTCTCCTTATTTTTTCTGATTTGATATGACTTTTGAATTTATTTTGAGCTTTTATGAGCATGTACATGATCAGTGAATTAAATATAGGAAAATTCATGATTTACACTGAAAAATGCCAGATGTAGAGGATAATAGTATAATACATGGTGATAAATCCCTTGGGAAAGATCAAATTTATTTGGAAGTTGTGACAAAAATAATCCGTGGGTGTTTAAGGGATATATTTGTATATATTGTTCACCTTCTTACCCTGATCGACTGGAAAGAAAATAAGCAACATTGTTATCATTAGTTGAAGCTAATTAAAGGAAAGGAATGCTCTGGGAAGCAACCTGGCTGTGGTTACGGTGATGTGGCATTATGAGGTTTGGCAGAATATTTACTGCCTTCAAACTAACCTAAGCTAAACCACCACTACCCCATTGACTACAACTCAGCATTTCCTGCAGCTGCTTCAATACAAGCCACAACGAGCCCAACGATGACACACAAGTGTCATCTAAAACTAGTACAGGTTACACAATAATGAGCCTGGTGGAGGACTAGCCTGTCAAAACTCAAAAAACAAATCGCATATCTCAACATTTTGTGACCGAGTTGCTTTATAATTTAACACCGGTATTTAAATTTTCACAGTAAATATCACTTCCAGCATTGGTGATTATAAATTACAGTATTTCCTCAAGGAGTTTTTTCAGCACCATGATGTTGGTTCACTGGAGCGAATGCATAAAGTCCACATTTATAATTCTGCTACATTAACTAAGCAACATAAACACATTTTTAGATAATTAAACATTTGTTTTAGTGCTTTTTACAAGTAAACATTTATTTTGAAAATACCAGTAATTATTAAATTATTTACTAGTTTTTGTCGTGACTGTAAAAACAAAAATCTCCTATTATGTTTTTTCACATTGAAAGTGAAAATATTACACTGCTCATTCTATTTGGCTTTTAGTAAGTGAGGACACAATTGAATAAGATAATGAGCAAAATATTGAGTAAATATTGACAATGAGCACATGTAATGAAAGCCACAAGCTTTAATCTTCAGTTTTTAATAACTTGCAGTCCACCAGAATTTACACAGAAGATGGGATAAAGGTAAAACCTGGATCTAATGTTTGTGATGATGTTCTTTTACTCATCCTGATATTAACAAATGTCAACCAGATTACTCAAACAATATATTGTCAGAAGGCTAAGAAGCTACCCTGTCTACGTATGTCAGTTAGCTGAACAGATTATAGTCATTTTAATGGTTAAATGTGATGTTAAGTCTAAGCATTTCTTGTTTTCTCTTTTTTTTCCCTCAGCCAAATGTCACCACGTCTCCACTTCTTAAATGTCATTGCAGATTTAAAGTATTCAACACAATCATGCAACTTTGTGACATTTCATAAAGTTCTGAAGTAGTGGTAGCAATAATTTCACAAAAAACATGAATTATCCGTGTGGGTTTCTTCCTCTAAAAATGATTAATTGATCTCTAAACTAAACATCAGTGTAACGAACCAAGTAAATGCAGTGTATTGTTTCCTTTGTAACTCTCCTTTCTCCCAGTATGCAACAGCAGCCCATCAGTCATCAGACTCTGTGGTTCAGAATACCGCTTCTGACCTTCTCGTCCTACAGCCACTTCTCCTTTGAGGCCATCTTCCTCTATGGCCGTTATTTCTCACTTTGTGACTTGCTGAAGCAAACATCACAACTACTGCATCTCCTTATCATTTACCACTGTCTCTCTCATTGTTTTATTTTCCTCTCCATGCAGCACTGAAGAGCCCAGCAGCTTTTCACGAACAGCGGAGGAGTCTGGAGCGAGCAAGGGTGAGTGTGTTTTATACACACAGTTCACTGTTTTCTCAGTTGTGTTTTTATGAAGCCACACTGGATGTAAAATAAATACCAAACATGGGCAGGAATCACAAAGCAAGGCAATGAGCCTGTTCACATGACCATAAAAGTCCAATAACTGGGAGTAATCAGGTAATAGTAGTAATCAGATCTAACGCATTTTCATGCATTTAAAAAATGCGATAATCGAAAAAACCCTGGTTTAGACGCTCCTGTCCAATATCAGATTTCTTTCGGAGTACATACAGGGTGGGGAAGCAAAATTTACAATGAACATTTAGTTGTTTTTTCTCAGCAGGCACTACGTCAATTGTTTTGAAACCAAACATACATTGATGTCATAATCATACCTAACACTATTATCCATACCTTTTCACAAACTTTTGCCCATATGAGTAATCAGGAAAGCAAACGTCAAAGAGTGTGTGATTTGCTGAATGCACTCGTCACACCAAAGGAGATTTCAAAAATAGTTGGAGTGTCCATAAAGACTGTTTATAATGGAAAGAAGAGAATGACTATGAGCAAAACTATTACCAGAAAGTCTGGAAGATACTATTAAAGAAGAATGGGAGAAGTTGTCACCCGAATATTTGAGGAACACTTGCGCAAGTTTCAGGAAGCGTGTGAAGGCAGTTATTGAGAAAGAAGGAGGACACATAGAATAAAAACATTTTCTATTATGTACATTTTCTTGTGGCAAATAAATTCTCATGACTTTCAATAAAGTAAATGGTCATACACTGTCTTTCAATCCCTGCCTCAAAATATTGTAATTTTTGCTTCCCCACCCTGTAGGTATGTAGTGATGGTAGACTTAAACTTCCTGTTATTGTCTTCCACTCATGTTTGACTTTGTAACGGGGTGCTTCTATGAAACTGGTCCTAAAAACAGGACATGGGGGCTAAAAATTCAAACCAGATGTAGACTGGTGTTATGAAGCAAGTTTGGAAGCACTTTGGGTTTATTTTTTAAAAATACATTTTTACTGAGATAAAAGAGAAAGTATTTTTCAGATAAAACACATTTTTATAATTTTTTTTATATTATTTTTTATACAAAACTTTGGATGTAACATTGTAAAAAGGACATGAAAACTATGCACTACTATTTTTTTTTCATGTTTTTATTCTCTCACAGGCACATTTTGGAAATCGAACTAATTATGCAAGGCAGCGTGTTTCACAAAAATGACCGCTATTGCACAATCACTCATGATTTATTTGTGTTTAAATGGGCAGGTTCAGCGTCTGACATGAGTGGGTTACATGCAAAACTTGGAGTGAGACTGAGATTCATGAAAACCCACATGTCTGGATTAGAAAAACCAGTAGGATTGACACATTTAACACAGTGTCTTTATTTATTCTATATAAAACTATTTCAAGCCATGTGTTCCAGATCAAATGCACTGACACCTAGGAAGCTTTTCATCTCCCAGTTTTGGTCCTATTTTTGGCCACAATATTTTATTAGAAATTCATAAATTTTGAGATGGCTCAGAGCAAGAGTATATGTTTTTTTGCATTTATGAGGTCATCATTTGGTACATCCTGAGGGGATACATGTCTAAATTTCTCTTTTATTATTGGGTCTAAAACTCTGGCAAAGTGCCAGGTACCAAAATGAACCCAGTTTCGTAGAAGCACCAACTTCCATTCTGTATGATTTTGATTGTGTTTACTCATGCACAGATGGAAAAGAGTGAAATAAGTCAGATTAACCTGTATACATGCAGAAAACATCAGAGTATTGGGGAGAAATCCAGGTGTGTTAATCTGATTTCTTACAATCATTAACTGCCATTATCTAATAAAACATATCAGGTTATCCCGTTTACATGGTCACTTGAATAATCTGATAACTCCAGAAATCAGATTATGATCAGAGTATTGGTGTGCATAGGAACAGGCTCATTGATACAGTACAATAGGGCTGCACAATAATGGAAAAAACTGACATTGCGATTTTTTTAACCCTGCGATATATATTGCGATATGAAAAAAATACTCAGGAGTATGTAATAGCTGTGTGGTGCCGACGTAAATGGTCAAACAAATTAGTTGTGATACCTCTCGTTGCAGCAACAGGTGCAAGACACTATCGCCACAGAACACGTTTCAATATCATCCTTCTTGTAGCTGAAATAATTCCAGATATCTGACGTTGCTTTTCTTTTTGGCACCGTGGTTTTCTCTTGTTCATTGCTCATTTTTTAATATTGTTACCAGCGAATCACTCCAAACTGATTAAGAGCGACTGTGATCGGTAGATCGCTGTGTGCAGTGTGTGTCAGGTACCCAGGTCGAAATTAGATGAGAACTTGTTGAGTTCATTTGCCTTCTACATTGCAGAACCTGTGATGTGACTATTGTGCACATGTACATGCACATGTACAATGTCGATGCTCAAATGAAATATTGTGCAGCTCTACAGTACAGACTGACTTTTAGATTGATTTCTGTATCACACAGCATACAAAGAGCAGTGTAAAATCAGCGCAACAAACAGGAACAAAACTGAAAGTGAATCACTTGTGGATTATAACAGTTCCTCCACCTGTTGCACTCTCACCTTCACCTTGTGTCTCCAGACCGAGGACTATCTGAAGAGGAAGATTCGGAGTCGTCCTGAACGCTCTGAGCTGGTCAGGATGCACATTCTGGAAGGTGAGGAGTTTTTTGTTGTTGTTGTTTCACTTTTTCTAACAACAAACAGAGCAGTGCTTTAAAAGTCTATAGATGCTTCAAGGAACCACAAAGCAAAGAAACAAGCCAAGCCAATTCCATATGAATTGTTTCTGCATATTTCCTGCTTTGTATCCCCACACGAACAAGCACTGCAAAGGCTCAGTAAACCCTGTAATGAGTGCAGGACGAAGGATCAAACTCATTTACTTTCCAAAACCAGTCGCTGAAAGTAAATGATGAAATACAGAGACACAACATGCATACAAAAATATACATATTCCCATTTAGATAATTCATTGAGTGGTGCTGAGAGTTTCAAAGCCTCTTCACTTAAACCTCCTTTACCTGTGTTTATATGTGCTGGGTTATAATGAGCAGACATTTATCTCTCACCATATTTCTTCAGATGCAAAGAGAAAACGGTTACTATATGACTTATGCAGGCTAAAGTAAATTATGCAACCTTTGTTTTTATGGCAAAGTGTCATCCAAACAATTAGAAACTTCTGACGTGTGTTGAATGAAACCTAGTGTAAAACTGCATGAGATTAATGTAGTAAATCTCATACTGTTTCTGTGCGTAGGGAGGCCAGACTATATGGCCTGTAGAAATAAACAACAGACCTGATGGTGGCCTAAGGCTGGTGCACAGTATTATGTGTGTATAGTACAGTAGTAAGTATATATATACTATATGATGTCCACTTATTCTCCTTCAGAGTAACAACAGTTCAACTAAATAATTAAAAACCTAATATTCCCATGCCATGACTGTGAACAGTGTGTGAGAAATGACAACCACATCTGCGTTTGTTATATATCTAGTTTCAGTCTGGTTTCATGTCTCAGTTTACTCAAGTAGAGCTGCAGCTATCAATTATTTTTGTAACTGATTAATCTATTAATTATTTTCCTCAATTCTATTAGATTATTTGAATAGGCAAAAAAGAAAAACAGTAAAAATGTGAAACAGACATGTATGAAAATGACAAACAACTTGTCCTTTATTCTAGAACCAGCTGAACAACCACCACAAAAAGTATAAAAGTAAAAGCATCTACAAAAATTATCTATTTAAAAATAACAATAACAACAGTATATATAAAAATATCTATAGACATAAACAACAACAAACAAGTCCAATGACTTCTACAAACAATATGCCACTGCAGTCTTCAACGCATTTGGATCCAACTTATAACAACTGAACATGGAACTAACATCCAACTGTATGTTGATCCTGGAATCATGTGTGTCACAGTAAGTGTCTGTGTGAAACACGACAGTGGAACCAATGTTTAGCAGCAGTGACATTAAGGAAACAAAGCTTCGATTCAGAAAAACTGTCATTGGATCATTTTTTTAATCGATTTGAGTCTATTAATGGATTAATCGTTTCAGTAGTAATTATTTCACTTCGCTTTTTGCTAGTAAAAGAGGAGCCGTAGACATCTTTATCTATGATCTTCAGAAAACCAGCTTCCTGTCTTCTCGACATGCTTTATGCTTTACCTGATGGCGTCTTGATTAAAATGGGCTCCTTGGTACTTCCTCTCACATGTCTTGTCTCCTGTTCTGTCGTCCACAGAGACGTCAGCAGAACCGTCCCTACAAGCCAAGCAGCTGCAGCTGAAGCGAGCTCGACTGGCCGACGACCTCAACGACAAGATCTCCCATCGACCGGGTCCCATCGAACTGGTTCACAAGAACATCCTGTCTGTGGCCTGTGGCCCTGTGCAGCAGTCACTGCTGGGTAAATACACACACTCAGAGCGTTGGCGCCGGGACAGGCTCAGTTAATGGCTGTCGAACTTCTTACTGCCTGAATGTTTTTGAAAATAGTTAAATGTCACATAGTTAGGTATGTGCATATTTTGTTGCAGTAAACATTATAAAGCACACACACATTGTAGCCTCTACAGTTACATCACACATAGCCTCACATTCATGTACATACACTGAAATATACTTTGGAAGACCACCTGTGATTACTATTTTATTTTGTTTTGTTTTTTTTTTTTTTTGTAGAGATTAAATTTTCAACATCAGATATTCTATTCTGTGTTGCTTATTGAGAAAATTGGACTATTGCTGAACTTCATGTGTCTATTAAAAAGATTTTTGCCTCACCTTTCAACACAAGAAAATTCCAATGACTTTACAGATCACATTAGAGAAAGTTCTTAACTACTTACAGTGGTCAAGCAATTATTTGCTATGTCATACTCTTATGTATCCAGATTTCCATGTTTATGCAAATATACAGTACATTTCAACATTTCAATACATTAAATTATACTGATGACAGTAAACACTCTTTTCCTGTTTGCATTGAACCAAACCTGCTGATGCATCCAATTTGACAACATTCAGAACACACACCTGCATGATTCATAAGGTCAAGCCAAACACTAGACAAACAAAGTTGCATTAAGACTGAATGGATACCACAGCCTTGAACCTTACTTAATTTACTATGTTTGCGTAATTAATTGAGTCATTCAGTTTTGGGGCGAGTACAGCTATGGAGCTTTTCCCACTGACTTGCTGTTGTATCACTGACTCTTTGTAAATCCATGCAGATATACATTCAGCCTGAATACATCTTTAGCTGGGCATTACGACACCTGGATATCTACTGGTATTTGTGATATGACATGCAGTGTTATGTTTGTGTATAACATTTCTTAAAAGCTACAGGTTGCATCATTGTGGTGGATGTAAGAGAACAAAACAAAACTTCACAACAGCTATGTTTGGACATAGTACTGTTATGAAACCTGGTAGGACATACCATGTTGTATAACTTCTCTAAAGTTAGTCACTTCTGTTAAGCAATCGGCTGTTTGACTCTGACGGTTGGTCAGTTTAGGCGGCTTGTATTGGTGCATGGATAAATAGATAAATGTAACCGCAACATATAAACGGATTAGTCTGTCTGCAGAGCATTACTGTAGGTTAAGGTTAACTTAACCACAGCCTTATAAGGAGAGATGGGAAGATTCAGAGACTTCTCAATTCAAAATATGATAGCTGCCTCTATGTTTAACCCAGAGGTTGAAAAGTCTAAAAGCCTCTTTCATGATACCATCAGATTACCCTTAGAGACCCCTAGTGGCAGAAAATAGTGAAAAAAAGTTAAATTACATTATGAAAATGTAGACGTATACAGTATCCTTTAAAAAAAGTGGAAATATTATCAACAACCTGAAATTTCTTAAGAAAAGTTTGTACAATTTTAACAATATTCTGCCTCAGTTCATCATTTACACATGTACATCACAGCGTACAGATCACAGCAGATCTACAAATACACAAAGCATTTAGTAACGGGCAGAATATTGGTAAAATTGCACTTATTTTTCTTAAGACATTTCATGTTTATGCTGGTTTTTCACCTTTTTTATGAAAGGATAGTTTGTAAATGTCAACATTTTCATGTAATATTCATGTAACTCATCAAATTAAACAATTAAACTCATCTCATTAAACAGTTTCCTGCAAAGGATCAATAAAGTATCTATCTCTATCTCTAAAAAATTTTTTTACACTAAAAGACAAGTATTTGTTGTTGAGATCATATTGGGCTGTATGTAGCCCCTGAACTAAAATAATTTTAATATCTTTGATTGTTAATATCTTCAGTATAATTTTTGCATCCCACAGGCTGGATTGGATCCTTAGGCGGGCTGGTTTTGGCCCATAGGCTGCATGTTTGACACTCCTTGTATAGTCTTACTCATCAACAGGTGAATATTTACATTCATTCCCAGATTCTCCAAAGGGAGCAGGGGGAGAGAGCTCCTCACTGGATGAAGACAGCAGCGATGCACTGTCTCCAGACCAGCTCACAAATCACGACTCCCCCCTGAGCGCCGTCCCTCAGCTGTCGCCCTCAGACACACTCACCCAGAACGGAGACATGTCACCCACACAGGTATCAAGTGAGACTTAAACCACTTTGTCAGAGCTGGTCATGTATTCCCCTTATTCCACACTAACCACAACCTGATCTTTTCAGTTCCTGACACAGCCGCCTCCTCCTCCTCCTCCCCCACCACCACCTCCCCAGGTCAACGGGTCTGATACTTCCCCACTTCCAAAAGGTACAAACGGAACAACGATCACCTCGCCAACCTCCCGGCCCTCTGTGGGACATGTCAAGGTGCGTAACTGCTCTCTAACCGCTGAATTCACCTTTATGGAGTCGACTGTCATGCAGATGCAATTATTTGAAGTCAGCGTGACCTCAATCCTCTATATGTGGAGCAGCTATAAGTGGCCTTCATTTCATCTCTTCATTTCCACACTTCCTCCTGCCTGACCCCATTTCTCACTCTTTGTGTCAGCAGTCTCAGGCTAAGACGGGTTCAGAACGTCCTCCGCAGAGACTCAAGAAGGCCAAAGACAGCAAACCCAAGGTCAGCACGCTCAGTTCTTTTTATTTCAACAAACACTGACACAGGATGGTTAGCTCAGACAGAGTGCAAAGAATATTTCTACACCATAATAGAGTTTAAAGAGATATGTGTCCTTTTAAACAGATTTGTGACAGCAGCGTGGGCCTTAAAAATGAATATGATCAGATTTAAACCAGGGAGTGTAACATTTATGTGTCATCTGAAAAGAAATGCTGAGAAATATTGAAAGTAACTGGTTTTAAATTTCTAGGTAAAGGTCCTGTGGTTTTGTATCAGTTCCCTTAAAATCAGAATAGAAAAGCTGTCCTCTCTGTACATAATTTGAGACGGACGCATACAGAAGCAGTTCCACATTGACGTGGTTTGAGGAATTAATCAGGTTCTGCCACAGTTTTCTCAGAGCGTGAGAATTATTGATGATATAAGTGTATGGTTGAGTGCAAATTTCAGGGACTTCTATGGCAGTGAACAAATCACTTTGATAAAATCAGGTATCAAAATAATACCTCCAATACCTAAGGCAGGGGTCTCCAACCTATGGCTTGGGGCCAAATGTGACCCTTTAACCTCTCTATGGCTCCCTTTGGTTTTCCCAAAAAACACAGGGAACATTTTTGAAATGATCTGAATGAATCATTACTTTTTAACATTGTTGGGGGAATAAAACTGTTCTAGCATTGTCCATCTGGAAAAAATGTGCAGACTATACACAGAGTAAAATCACTTTTTGACAGTTCATCAACCAAAATGTATGTCATGCTATGTTTTTGTTTTTTTTTCACAAATTCAATACAGGATACAAGATAGAAAGTGGAGCTTTTTCTTAAATACACAATGTAATTTTGTTTTGGTAACAGTACATCCCATTAAAGATAGTATAATAAAAATAGTAAAAATCTTGAATGTTTTCTTTATTCTAGTTGCATAATTTCATAAATGCACCAAACATTGTTTTTATTGTGATAGAAAAGCCAAGTTAAACAAACTAATCACAAATAGTCCACAGCAGAGCCACCTCATGGTAAAATGTAGATGGGTTGAAATATTTTTTTCTTTGCTTCAGACAGATTACTTCCCTCTTTTTTGAGTCAAAAATGACTCCTCTATATTATATTATTATTATTATTATTATTATTATTATTATGTTGTTGTTGTTGTTGTTATTATTATTATTGCCGACCGCTGTCCTAAGGTTTACATCTCAGCAGTATATGCAGGATATACAAATAAATTTCATACAGTTTTTATTGATGATATTACATCAACTAACAACTCCAAGTTGTGGTGAATGCGTTTAGTTTATGTGTTCCAAAACTAATGTGGGTAGAAAAAGAATGATTTTTGATGCCAAAGTGTCAAAAAGCCCTCATCTTCCTTTGTCCTGTGGTGAAGGTGAAGAAGCTGAAGTACCACCAGTACATCCCGCCAGACCAGAAGGCAGACAAGGAGCGTCCACCGCAGATGGACTCGTCCTACGCGAAGCTTCTCCATCAGCAGCAGCTCTTCCTGCAGCTGCAGATCCTCAGCCAGCAGCAGCAGCATTACAACTACCACACCATCCTGCCCGCCCCTCCCAAGTGAGTGTCAAGCATGACAGTGTGTGAGGTGTGGAAGCGTGGATGAATGATTGCATGAGCTTTGTGCCAACCCCCAGCCATGTCTGAAGCACCCGCTCTCCCTCCTCCTCCTCTTGTAAAACCACAGGCCTCATTTATGCAAAGTTCATTTGTGCAGAACAGCCTGCAGCCACTTTTTCACTGCCTGTCTGAGTGTCTGTTACCTTTTGTGTTTCTGCTATGGCTTGTTCTTTTTTGAGACGAGAAAGCCAGGAGCTCAGTGAAGAAACATGGTTTGAAAATTTATGAACTGTGGCAAAGCTTCAGTGCGTGATATTGTATTGGCATCATTGGGCAAAAATTCCATCATTACCTTTCAGCGTGTTGTAATTCATGGTCTTAGAGGGGGGTAAGAGACTTTGTGCCTAACCACTAAATTAAACTGAAGAAAAGTAACTTTGAGAAGAAACTCCACCTGTGCTGACTGTGTCTGCTACTGTCTGCTCTGGCACAGATGAAAAGTTACTCATATGTTTTCGGTCTCCCCCAGGCCTCCAAATGAGCAGCCCCCCACCACCAACTCCGGGCCCTCCCCCTCTCGCAGCCTTCCTACGACCGCCACCCCCCCCTCCACTGGGCAGACCGGAACCCTCCGTCAGAGTCAGACTGCAGTGGCAGGAGCCAAGCCGAGCACCCTGCCCTCCAACCTGGACGAGTTCAAAGTAATTTTAAAAAATCACTTTTCTATCTTGTTTGTCTCTTCTACTGCTATGTTAAGTGAATACTGTTTAAATAATGTATGCTTTATTTTATGCATATAGAACAAAAAAATAGATGTGTTTTAAACATATGCAGAGCCAAACCAAAAGTACAAGCATTTTATTTAGAAAGGGATCCTAAAAGTCCACAGCTGTATTTCTAAACCATCACATCTACTACGCTCATTATTATTCCAGTTGTTCAACGTTTCCTGTCACCTGACAAGACACATACAATAATAATAGACAGCAATAAAAATAACTAGAAGCACTCGGAGAGTGCAGACCTCCGCCAAGGCTGATCAGTGGCCCCCCCTGTGGGCCCCCCCTACGCCAAGGAGGTTCTGTTTTTGCCAGGGTTTGTTTGTTTGTTTGTTTGTTTGTTTGTTTGTTTGTCTGTCTGTCTGTCTGTTTGTCTGTCCGTTAGTGTGCAACATAACTCAAAAAGTTATGGACACATTTTGATGAAATTTTCAGGGTTTGTTGGAAATGGGCCCCCCCGTGGGCCCTCCCACCCCCGATCACCACCAAAATTTAATCATTTCTTCCTTATCCCATTTCCAACAAACCCTGAAAATTTCATCAAAATCTGTCCATAACTTTTTGAGTTATGTTGCACACTAACGAACAGACAAACAAACAAACAAACCCTGGCAAAAACATAACCTCCTTGGCGGAGGTAAAAATGTGTCTCTGATGGACTTTTTGTCTGTGCATCTGGTAATCACAGAGTAACTTCACCCCTGTAGTCTGTAGATGTGGTGAAAGTGAAACGTTTCACAGTGCTGTTGTGTCTGCAGTCCAAAAACTGAAGAGACAACAGTATCCCAAAACCAGAGCTCACCAAAAACACATTCTGTAGCACAACTGTTCAACCAACTGTCACACTGTCATGTGACTAATCTGAGAATGTGAGAGGAGAATTTATATTATAGTTTATGTGTTATACGACATGTATCAAGTATGAAATGAAACGTTTGTGGTTGTGAATTGCATTGATTAATCAGTTGACTAAACAAAATAGGAAAGCCTAGACCAAAATTTCAAAGAGTATAAAAAGTCTGTAGAGTCACATTTAAGTTATCTTTGTCACGTTATTTAGGTTTGACAATAGTAGGATATTTAATATGTTTCTAATGGTTGTATTTATTTATGCGATATACGTTCCACTGGATATTTGGCTGCTGATATTCTCATCTGGACAACTGTAGGTGACGCCAGCTTAAAGACAAGAGTTTCTGTGAAATATCTTTAGAAATATCTTTATTGTTGTTTTACGATATAAACTGTAAAAAAAGGTGTCCAGATCTTTTAAAAGTCTTCAATCTTTCCTGTATCCAGGTAAGTCAGTTTTTCCAGTGCAAGGTTACAAGATATTTCTTTAATCCATTGATTAGCTGTGGGTTATTGAACATCTTTCCATTTTAAAGAAATAACATGTTTGGTTTGCAACAAGCAAAAATGTAACATTTCTTTTTCTTCCAGTTACTTGAAACTGCTCAGGGAAGATGTGCAAAATACATAATTTTGCATCCGCAGGGACATCAAATTCCAATAATCTAGAAATTAACTTAAGTTTGTGTGAAGTGCAAACTCTTCTGTTGACTAATGTAATTGATCAAGTGTCTTATGGAAAAATGTACAGATGTAGCAGATACTTCAGTGACAGATCATCAGTTAGTCACATCGTTCTAAACCACTGAAGTCAGATCTGACTGTTAATAACGTCACTACCTTCTGAAACTTCATATTCCTCTGAACTGAATCCTTATCATTTGCTGCCTCAGATCTCTTTCACTGCTGGGTCAGGTCCTGCTGTTTGAGTACTACTCTGGTTTCTCATCCTCCAGGTTGCCGAGTTGAAACAGGAACTGAAATTGCGTGGTTTGACCGTCTCAGGCACCAAAAACGATCTCATTGAGCGGCTCCGAAACTACCAAGAGCAAAATGGGGCCATGACGGCAGCCCTGAAAAATGGCACCTCACACGTGAGCCAGCAGAGCGCAGCCCCCGCCCTGAACACCTCCACATCCGCTACTACTGCAACCACCCCAGACCACCAGTCAACAGAGCCCAGCTTTAAGGTCTCTTTGTCCTCATTGGCTCAAGTGGTGCCAGGGCGGGTGATGCGTTTTGGCAGCACCAGCTCCAGCCCCCCAGTGTCGCCTACGCCATCTGAACGCTCACTGGCCGGGATGAGTCCAGATGAGACCAGCAGTAACGGAGACATGTTTGGAGAGATGGTGAGATGTCATGTGTAAATCTGTTCAATTCTCGTGCATCACAGTAGGGCTGTGACCAAATGTCATATCTTTATTCATTACATATTTCTGTTGAATTCTCAGTTCTGAATGATGACAGTATTCTATGGTCTGTGTTCAAAGCATCATCATTTTTGCTTTCATGTTTTTGTTAATGTGAATGTTGTCCTCCAAGTAAAACACAGTACATATTAAATGGATTGGTCATTTCATAACCAGCTTAACTACTTTAACAGCTAAACAAGACCCATATATGATGGTTCTCTTTCTGTTTTTCAGGTGAGCTCTCCGCTAACTCAGCTCACCCTCCACCCATCTCCTCAGCACCCCTCCGCTCTATCTCCACTCTCCAAGGTTAAAGAGGAAACCCAGAACTCATGCAGCTTCTCAAAGCTTTCATCCACCTTAAGCCAGACCCAGGAATCTCAGTCTGGAGTTGCCATGGACACATCCTCCATGGACAAAGACCAGATGCTCCAGGAGAAGGATAAACAGATTGAGGAGTTGACTAGGATGCTGAGGCAGAAGCAGAGGCTGGTGGAGACGCTCAGGTCCCAGCTGGAGCAGGGGAAGATGGTGGGTGGAGTCGCAGTCAAGAAGGAAGGCAGCGAGAAGAGCAAAACGATACCATCACAGGTGAAAATTCAAACTCTGATAAAGGCCTCGGCCATTCAGCCCCCCACACTCCCCAACGGCATGGTGGTGAAGGTGAAGAAGGAGATGGAGCCTGAGGAAGGGATGGAGGGAGTCACAGAATCCCAGGCTAAGAAAGTGGCCCAGCCCATGCAGTGCTCTCAAGAGACTCTGCTCAGGCTGCAGCAGATTCACAGACTGCAAGTCCAGCAAGCCGAGCAGCACAAGCAGCAGCTGCAGCCCAAACAGCAGCCCGCTCAGGTGCAAAAAGCAGGCGAGACTAAGTCCAACCCCCAGAAACAACAACAGCAAAAGAAAGAAAACCAAATCCTGCTCCATCAGCAGCAGCTGCAGCAGCTCATCATCCAGCAAACTCAACAGAAACAGCTCCAGACCCAGCAGAAGTTAGCTCAGCAGAAACTCAGCCAGCAGAAGCCTGTGCAGCAGAACCAGCTGAAACAAGCCACCCAAGGACAAGTCCAAGCCCAGCAGAAGAACCAGGTTCAGCTGAAGCAGGTTCAGGTACAGATCCAGAACCAGACAGCGGCCAGTCAGAAGCCTGCGGGGAACCAGACTCAGCAAAAGAAACAACAGAAGGCTCAGCAGAGGCAGCAGCAGAAACAACAGACAGCAGCTGTTTCCACACAGCAGGTAAGCAGCCACAGACGCACTAATGCAGGTTACAAAAGGAGCAATCTACTGTATTTATGAACCTAAAAAAACAAAGAATGGTTCACATGAGGCATAGGGCTGCGTATAGGATACAGGCCTGACAGGGGCTATTCAGGATATTTCAACACTGTAAGACAAGTTTTTTAGGTAAATTATTAAGAAATGGAAGTTTCTTTGCCTTTGGCTAAAAAAAATCAGTTTTTACAACATCATACTAGTTCATACTGCTTTAATTTAGCAGTTACATAAGTGAGTGAAATGACAAAACATTAAGTCACTCATTTAATGATTATATATCTAATTTACAGCACAATCTCTAGTTTTTTGAAGGACATAAAGTACTGTCTACTGCACTGAAAACTCCACAGATTTTACAGAAGAAAATATATAAAAAGGTAATGTGGCTAATGTTGATATTGATAAGGTTAATGTGCAGTTAGAACACTGTCAGTAGCTCTGTTCTCCTGACCCTGATATGATTTTATTTGTCTTTTTCCATTGTCAGACTTCAGCACATATCTCCACTTTTGTATGTGTTGTTTCAAATTAATAACATTCTGCAGTCATGTACCGACTGTGTAATTCACTGTTTCATTAAGTTCTGAAGTAGCAGCAAAATAAATGATGCTGCTGTCTGAGTGGGGAATTAGCCTTGGCCTAGATATGTAAAAAGAGTGAGCAGAAAAAACACCAGTGCCGTGTTTTTGAGAGTCAGTGAAGTATGATGTGTTGATATTTTCAAATAAAAAGGCGCATACAGTCAACATAAAGACAACAAAGCGTTTAAAAAACATCAAACATAACGCAGCAGCTAAAACTGGTGTGAACAAATGTAAAGGTTTCACTTTCAGCATATGTTTGGCTTCAGGATCAGCAGAGTTAAGCTTGTGCACGGTGACATTCAACAACATTTAAAATGAGAATCCATGTGGTGTTTGTCTGTCTTCAGGTGACCCCGGTCTTCATAAACCAGCAGAATGGGACCCAGATCCACACTCAGGCCATTTCATTAGACCTCTTAAAGGCCAACGGTGCCCCGACACTGGTCACCGACAGCAACGGCAACCACTACCTAATCGCTCTGACCAGTCACACCACAGACGGACAGAACCGAGTGTCCTCATTGGCCAAAACCAATGGACGTATTACGCTGCAGGTACAGTACAGCGGCTGGTCGTTCACACTCGGTCATGTCAGAGTTATCCTCTTCAGGTAAACAGTTGTCTTTGTCTACGTTCACAGAGATTGCAGTCAACTCCAAGTAAACTCCCCAGCAGTGACAGCCAGTCAAAAGAGCAGCCAGAGGCGGAGCCTGCCAGTCAGCCAATCAAAAAGGTACAGCCATCAGTCAGTGTTTGTGATCATGAAACTGAAGGAACTGATGTTTAAACCCAGTCATGAACCTATTTCCACTATCCACTTTAAGGTTATTTATGCAAAAGTTCTGTTCTACTTGGAACATTTCAGTTTATTGTTAGACCTTATGGTTTGATTGTCCAGATTTTTCTATCTATCTATCTATCTATCTATCTATCTATCTATCTATCTATCTATCTATCTATCTATCTATCTATCTATCTATCTATCTGTCTGTCTGTCTGTCTGTCTGTCTGTCTGTCTGTCTGTCTGTCTGTCTGTCTGTCTGTCTGTCTTGTTGCAATTTTCAATGGAAATTGTTGCAGTTTTCAATGATGTACATGAATTAACCTGTTAACTGATGTACAGTGTATTAGGGCTGGGTCAGTAGGTCAGTATCGATGTCTGTTAAATCTGTATTTCTTTCAAGATTTTGGCCGTGTTTGAAATTTGAAACTAGATGGTTATTTGTGGTCGTGTTCTTAGTCAGTGTTTCAGCTGAGAGTAAATGGACTTCATTCATATGTTGGCTTAAGGTCAAAAACTACACAATAAAATAAGAAACTTGGATAAAACAACATTGTAAAGAACATTTTACCAGTGATAAAGATTATGTAATGCATGCAATAAAAAGCAGAAACATGAGCTAAATCTAGAGGACTCCGAGTAAAACAGGTTGAAATTAAACATTTATAACAAACATAACTTCCACTACAGGAACAGACGTATTGAATCAATTAATCCAGTTGTCAGTGGCAGATGAGGCTGATGTTTTCAATTATCTTAGCTTCACAAGTTGTTTGATGGGAAAGAACATTGCAGTAATATTTGTAATGTTCCCAGAAAAAGTGCAGAGTCATAGAAACTAAAACAGTTAACTTAAGTGATTCAAAAATAACTTTTACAGTCTGTCACCATTAAACTGTAAAAACAGCCTGGAGCTAAGAATAAGCTGGACTGTTTGTGTGTAACCTCCTTCCACCACCAGGTGTCACCACAGACACAATTTATATTCAACCAGCCAGACTTGAGGTTCAGTAGAAGTCAAACACCATGACTGGACTAAAACAGACAGATGTTAAAGGATCGTAACTGCTGATGCAGAATAAGAACACTCCAAACAGGAAGATCAACTCTGTCTCTGTGAATATTAAACTATATGCATATATTTATACATACTGTGCATACTATAATATTAAAATATAATATATTAAGCTGCTTTTTCTTCTTCTTCTTCTTATTATTATTATTATTACTACTACTACTACATTGCCACTTGTTTCTACTAGAACTTTCCAATGTGCAATTGTAATTTTTCTTGACTGTCTTTTATAGTTATTGTATTGCTTTTTTCTTGTGATGTATCTTGTGTGTTTATTTGGTGTTGTGCTGCTATTGGAACTTCACTTTCCTCAAATTCAGTCTAACCTAATCTAATCTAATCTAACCTAATCTAATCTAATCTAATCTAATCTAATGTCGTCTTCTCTCAGGGACAGAAGGCGGGGCTACACCTGGACACCAATGGCGTCCCACAGCCCAGCCTGTCCGTCACAGCTCCACCCAACCTGCAGCCTTTCTTTGATGACATGTCTGACAGCGAAAGCCAAAGCAGCATAATCTCATCTCTCAAGGTAACACCCCCCACCCCCCGTCTAACTCGTCAAAGTCAGTGTCATCGTTTTGATGTTTCTCCACGCAGTCCAAACATCACTGACCCTTTTCTCTCTTTCCGTTCTTCTCTCTCTTTCACCTCCTCATCACTCCATCCGGTCAGAGAGAGGTGTGTCCTCCGTACGACCGGCACACCCTGTTCACCCCTCCCTCTCCCAAACCCAACACCTCCCTCTCTACTCAATGCTCCAAAGTATGTCTTCCAGCATGTCTTCTCAACCCCCCCCCCCCCCCCCATGCATTTGTCAGTCCCTCGTCTTCTACTTCTTCACTTTCCCTCTTTAGATCCTCACACTCAGCTCTGTGATGCTTTTACTGCATTTAGTCCAAAACTGGAACAAAATAACATCTTGTGGTTGCACTGGTGTTTGGTTGCATTTGTTTTGTTGCTGAGTTGCTTGTCTTATACTTTCTAAAATTGTGTCTTGTTCTTACTAGAGCTGCAACTAATGACTATTTCAATAGTCGACTAGGAATCAGCTGCTGTAACAACTAGCCAACTTGTTTATATTTAATGCAGCAATAAAATACATTTTCTTTCCTTTAAAAAGAACATTGTGTACATAACAGTTAGAATCCATAACAAAGTTTGTTAAACAAATATTCAATTCAATATTCAGCAAATATTGCAGCAGTAATAAAATCCTTTTTCCCCTTAAACAAAAGTGCATTTTGTGTAAAACATATATAATGCATAACATTACATTTTATTTTAGGGTTGATGATGATGATGAAATTCTTTATTCAGTCATAATGTAACACAACCACTGTCAACATTACAAACATTACCAACAGGTTAGTGACTGAAAAGGTACAGGCAAAAGCATAATGCTTATATTAATGCCTGTCCTACATAACAAATTAAGCTACATCAGCGTTCATTATAGGAAAAAGAAAAAAACAAAAATGCAAACAAACAAGCAAACACATAAAGAAGTGAAACTAAACTAGAAAAACAAAACATAACCAACCAAATTAATGGTAATTTAATGTAGTGTAGAAAATAAATTATTTACTTTTTAATCATTAGATCTTAACAATTGTAACCTTTTAAAAAATTATGTCACTAACGACTAAATTTGCCGTCAACTATTTGTCAATCCAATTTATTTATATAGCGTCACAACGTAAAACAAAAGTTATCTCATGACAGTTTCCATTTAGAATAAACACTTGGTGACAGTGGAAGGAAAAACCACCTTTTAACAGGTAGAAACCTGGAGTGGACCCTGACTTTGGAGGACGGACGACTGACAAGACCAGTTAAAGGGATAAAGGGAGAGGGAGAGAGAGGGATTTGTGTGAGAGAGAGTGATCAATTTTCTGTTCTTCCGTCATTCCAAAAATGTTGATGCGTGCAGAACAGATGGGTTCTGTGCGCTGCCTTTGGTCGGGCCTATGCCGCCTCCTCACCACAACTGCAGCCAGTTTGTCCAAATCTGCGCCAGTTCAAACCTGTCTTTCAGACCTGATATAAAATATAGATGCACAATCAGCCACCGCAACCAGTGTCAGGTTTGGTCAGTCACATTTTGCTAAATAAATATTTGTTTCTGCTCCTCCCAATAATTTTGCGCGTTCTGGTAGAAACGCCCATATTGCATATTCATCGAGGCAAACACACTAAATGGGTTGTACGAGCTATTTTGCCCATTTGAGAGACACAACCCTTAGTGCGTCCTGTTAGTAGATAAGCTTCAACATGTTTTTGTGTGCGCAGTCAAGTTTGAGCATGTTTTTACAAAAGCAAACCTTTAGTAAATCAGGCCTTTGGTGTTATCTCCTGTTAATGCATGAGTTATGAGAAAGTGAGTTTACGTCTGTGTGTTTTTACTACATGTTCTGTCCTCAGTGGCTGACGAATGTCATGTTTGGTTTCTGTCAGCAGGAGAACGGCGTGAACAGTCAGCAGATGGACGACCTGTTCGACATCCTGCTGAAGAGTGGAGGTAAGACACCAACTAGAGCTGAAACCATTAATCGACTCAATCGATTAAAAAAATTATTCATTTACAATTTTCATGAATCTAAGGCTACGTTCAGACTGCAGGCAAATGTGGCCCAAATCCAATGTTTTGCCCTTCATGTGACTCAGCTCAGATTCTTTCATGACAGTGTGAACACCACAAGTCACATGGAATCTGATCTTTTCAAATCAGATTTGGGCCATTTTCAAATATGGTACTGAATCTGATTTTTAAAAATGTGACCGCAGTCTGAACAGCCAGGTTGCATTGAATGCGACTTTGACGTCTTTAGGGGTCATGACACATATTACACAAACAGAGGACTTCTCGATGCCAAACAGATTGGCCAGGGTGCGGTAACCCACCCCCGTTGCTAACCAATATACACCTGAAAGTCTGAAGGCGAGGCGCTGACAAATATGGTGAAAGGTATTCCTTGACATTCTGAAGTTCTGGAAGAACTCCTGCTCTGTGAAACCGGTCCCATCCTGGTCCCACCACTCCCAGCTCCGACACCACATCCACATGCTCCTCTGTACGGATGTTGCAGCTATTGCTCCACATAGAGACATGATTAAAATATTCATTTTCTTTCTCCTCCTCCTCCTGTTTAGTATCACCTGCTCACAAATTCAGGAGTGTGAGTTGTTCACACAGCAATCTGCTGACAGGCCACATTTAAAAATATCATGTGAACAGCCAAACAAAAAATCGGCATTGAACAATAAATGGGAATTGGGCATTTAGGCCTGCAGTGTGAACGTAGCCTAAGTTTCATTGCCTTAATTTTGTTGCTGCTGAACATTGGTTCCACTGTTGTGTTTCACATGGACACTTACTGTGATGCACATGACACCAGGATCAACACACAGTTGGATGTTATGCCGCGTTTCCACTACGTGGAACCAGCTCGACTCAACTCGGCTCAGCTCGGCTTGACTCGGTGTTCCTGCAGACCGTTTCCATTCCAGGATACTACTGACTTTACAGTACCTGGACGTCATAGCGATGCGGCGCATTATTTCCGTGTCATCTGCTCAGAGAGTTGCTGATAAACTCACTCGTTGCATGTTGTCTCATCTGTATTTTTACATCGGCCACCAAAGACTGATTCTCCTCGACCGACCATGGTGTAGTTTTGGGCTGTTATCATGTGGATTAATGTACCGCTGTATTTACTGTCCACTTCTGCATCTGTTTTTTGTAAAACGGCAGGTCACAGAGAAAACTGTCTGACCAATCAGTGGCCTGCAGTGTTTATACGTCACGGTTTAGTATCGCTTGGAACCTCGGCAGAGGTGATACTAAAAAACTAGTACCAGGTACCAGATTCCAGGTCCTTTTTCGTAATGGAAACGCAAAAAGGCTGAGTCGAGTCTCGCCGATACCACGTAGTGGAAACGCGGCATTAGTTGTGTGTTCAGTCGGTATAAGTTTGATTCAAATGTGTTGAAGACTGCAGTGACATATTGTTTGTAGATGTCATTGGACTGGTTTGTTTTTGTTTCTGTCTATAGATATTTTTATACATTTCTACTGTTGTTTGATCCCTGCCCGCCCCGGGGGTGGGGACAGATATACCAGAATGTCCGTCCATATTTTTGTCCAACCCATTTCTCAGACATTATTCTCCCGAATCTTTTCCAATGTGCTGTTCTCTCTATTTTTGCTTTTTTTTTTTTTTTTTTTACTTTTTGAAAACATTAAAAGTTAAGACTAAATTAATCCCTGGGTATCGAGGGTATCAGTGAGCAGGAGGGGTAAAGTGTTGTGTGACCAGGTGAGGTATTAATAAGCTCCACCTACTTTTACTTGTTATTTGTATATCGATATATTTTTTCTATGTCCTTTTACTTTTATACTTTTTGTGGTTTTTTTGTTTCAGCTGGTTCTGGAATAAAGGACATGTTTGTTATTTTCAGACATGTGTGTTTCACTTTTTTTTTTTTCCTTTGCCCGTTCAAATAATCGTTTAATCAAAACTAATAATAGTAACGATAGCTGCAGCTCTAACACCAACGTTGACAAAAACCCATCCATTCATCTTCATGTGGATTAATGTTTTGTTTTTTTTTTCTACAGAAATCCCCGGCTTCAAATCCAACCCGGACCCCTCCCTCGCCCCTCTCCACTCGGACCCGCCCTCCCCTTCGTCTCCCCTTTCCCCACTCCACCTTTCCCCTCCCACCCCCACAGAGCCCGCCCCCCTCATCTGCCCCCAGCCCTCCATGCGAGAGCCCTGCACAGGCAGCGGTCGCCTGGAGGACTTCCTGGAGAGCACCACGGGCGCCCCTCTGATCGGCGTGGAGCCGGACGGCGGTCTGACGCTCATCGACGACCTCCACAGCCAAATGCTGAGCACGCCCAGCATCCTGGACCATCCCCCCTCGCCAATGGACACGTCCGACCTGGGTTTCTCACCACATTCTACGGGGTTGGACTTTGGCGACCCCACCCTGGACAGCATGGACTGGCTGGACATCTCCATGGTGGGGGGTGGCGCCGGGGAGGGCAGTGGCGGCACCGGCGGGGGTAGAGAAGGAGGATCGGGGGTGGGACAAGGAGACGGAGGGACGAGTCTGGCCCCGTTGGCGCCACAAACCCCTCCCAGCGTCTTCTCGGCTGATTTTCTAGACAGCACGGACCTGCAGCTGCACTGGGAGTCCTGTTTGTAGCCCCGCCCACAGACGCGCACAGACGGACACGCTGGCTCACGCTGCGTACAGGCGCCGTCTTTTACTTCGTGCACATACAGATATGGATACTGTACCACTGCGGGGGTCTCTGGCATATGCAAACACATATTAACGCACAGTTTGCCCTGTCTTTCACTGGCTGTTACCGAATGCAGGATGAGGTGATGACGTTCACAGAGCGGACTTGAATTTGGTGACGTTTACTGTAAGTTTTCTTTGATTTTTTATCCTCTGGGAGTTCATCCAGAAAAGCCAAAGCTGATCCGATCCCACCTCTGTGTCACGAACCAGCAGGCAGCTGTAGGTCACTGAAGGAGCGTCGTCCGAGCCTAACGAGGGACTGTCGGTGGCGTTCGCTCGAGTGCGTGTGTTCAGTGCCTCTGAAATTTTTTGCACTTATGCTGAAATCTGATTGGTTGAAATGGGGGAGTTCGCCACGAGCCGCCTCGTGTTTAATCGATCGGCTGAGCCCTTTGATGGTGTGTGAAAGGCAGCTGCCGTGGCCTCACCGTGGCAACGTGACCCCACCCACACTAGTCAAAAGCAAAAAACTAAATAAATAAACCACCAACCATCACTGGTTGCCAGTTGCTATTGAACTGAACCGTGTCAGTAGCAACAGTTTGAATTGAAGCCTCATTGGAGGTTGTGTATTATTGGTAACATTATGGTAGACCACTATGTATTGCTGTATATGGGGTGTATATTATCAATTGTCCATATGATTATTTTTCTTTGCTGGTTGCTTGGAGTTGAGCTGGCCAGCTGGGGGACGTGGGGTGAGGGCGGGGAATCCAAACGACTTGGACCTTGTCATTTTTTAAAGAAAAAAGGTTTAAAAAAATAAAAAATAAACATATAAAAACTCAAAAGATATGTCTGTTGTTTTTGTGCTTTTCTGCAACAAAAGAAAGCATCAGTAAGAGTATCCTGAACGTTTAACCATGAGTTTAAGCCATAAAACCACAACTATTTTAGTGACATCTAAATGATTTTTTCTCTACATTTTGCCAGTGATTTATCACCGTATATAAGAATATTTTCCTTTACATCTTTCAATGTAAATCATGTATTTTCTTATATTTGATATACTGACCATGTAGATCTTTATAAAAGCTCAATAAACTCTTATGTCAGAATTGAAAATTTAAGAAAACATGACATTTTGATCAAAATATATCAATTCTACATAAAAACAAGCATTTACAACCACTGTCATTTGTGAAAGTACTTGAGCTTTATTGTTGAACCAATGTTACAGAAGATAAAGGAGTTTCCATGTTCACTACAGAACTATGGATGCATCTGAAAAGACATCTGACAGCTGTTGAAAGGCTGAGAACCTGCATTTTATGTCAGTTATTCCATTATTTATAGGATTAGTGGTTCAACAGTTATTAAACATGTACATCAGCAGGTGCTTTTGGGTTGGGAGTAGTTTCATAATCACAATGATTATTAATGGTAGAAGTTTGGTGTCTATCAAAAAGTAATTTATCCTGCTGTAAGTCTTGTGAACTGGGGAACAAAAAGAGCACTGGTGTGAGTTTGGACTTAAAGTTCTCCATGGGGGGTCTATTATTTTACACGTTTTCATACATTTTTGATTAGCTTTTGCTGATTTCAATAAATGGGCAGGTCATTGTGATGATCTATCCAGGTCTGTATTCAATACCAGATTAAATCCCCGCCAATTATCAACTGGTGGGAATCTAGATCCACTATCACTGATATTAATGATAGTACACATTGTTCATCATCGGGTGTTTACATTCACCACAGTCCTCAGCTGACCATAGAGTACACCATGTACACTGATGTTTCTACTGCAGGAGTCTGGAATCACCTTTGACCACCTGAAGCCACACTACACAAAATAAACAGTCCAAAGTTTGGGAACGTTTTCAAGACGCAACCAAGAAAACTGTCACATGTCAGATCTAGTTGAGCCCAGTGCACCATGGGAGCACTACAGCAACGAACGAACATTTACAGAGGAAACATTTGGATGGGATTTAGATGGACCTGTGTATGTGTGTGTGTGTGTGTGTGTGTGTGTGTGTGTGTGTGTGTGTGTGTGTGTGTGTGTGTGTGTGTGTGTGTGTGTGTGTGGCAGATCATGACAGTTCAATGAGTAATGTTGTCATTTTGTCAGACAGTTCCATGATAACATTCATGCTGCCTTATCCCTTTATAGGACACTCATAGAAATACTCTGATATTCAACAGTTCATCCTTAGTGTTTTATGGACCCTACTCTAAACTCTAGCTCACTGACACTATAAAAGTTTGCATAACAGAGTCATTAGATTGTTTTGTTAGTGTTACGTATCATTTACAACTACTGTCCAGCTGTAGCAACAAGACAGGCAGGGCATTAAACCAAAGCAAAATGACAAACATATACGTTATAAACATAAATACATACATATATGCATGCATGTATGTACAGGGGTTGGACAAAATAATGGAAACACCTTAAAAAATCAACAAAATATAATTTAATATGGTGTAGGTCCGCCCTTTGCAGCAATTACAGCCTCAATTCTCCGAGGTATTGATTCATACAACTTGTGAATTGTTTCCAAAGGAATTTTAAGCCATTCTTCAGTTAGAATACCCTCCAACTCTTTTAGAGACGATGGCGGTGGAAATCGACGTCTTACTTGAATCTCTAAAACTGACCATAAATGCTCAATAATGTTGAGGTCTGGGGACTGTGCCGGCCATACGAGATGCTCAACTTCATTAGAATGTTCCTCATGCCATTCTTTAACAATTCTAGCTGTATGGATTGGGGCATTATCATCTTGAGGTGAAGGTGTTTCCATTATTTTGTCCAACCCCTGTATGCATGTGTGTATATGTATATATGTAAGTATTGTACGTATGTATGTACGTATGTATATATGTAAGCATTGTATGTATTATATATGTATGTATGTACGTATGTAAGGCAGAGTGTAAAACCAAAGAAAAAACAGCATATATACATTTCAACAGATTTGTGTGGACAAAGACGAGCAGAGCATTAGACCAAAGTCAAAATCAAATGTGTACATTCAGTCAGTTCAGTGCAGGAGGAGCTTGTGCTTTTATCAAATGTTACTAGATGACACATTGCTTCCATCTAGTGGACATTCATGGAAACAACCCGCATTCACTCACTGATGTCTTATTTATGTCATAAAATAAATGATATGATTTCACAGTATATTATGGTATTTTACATGATTACATTGTTTTATTAGTTTTTTATTTTCTGACTGGTTTCAGTCAGTTTAGGTATTCATACTGTTTGATTAGAGCTGTTCAACTCATGCCGTGGTTGGATGTTCTGCTCATATTTATCATATCCTTTTGATCAAATTCAGCTCAATTATCAATGTGATATATACAGACAGATGGTTTCTACGATAACTGAATGAAGAGTTTGGCAATGTCAAAGCCACCTGTCTGCCTTCTTTTTCATTTTTCCATGTATTGTCTGAGTAAACCTGTTCAGTTTCTGAACATGTTCTAATCATAGTCATCATATTATCCACTTGTGAGCTCAGTAAACTCCTTTTCCAATTCTATTTAATAGACACAGTCAAAAAAAAAATGTTTTTATGCGTTTCACATGAAAAGAAGCAGTTTTTGTCGCTTGGACGTGTGTTTCTCATGAAGACCTTCACTGATTGAAAAGAGTTTGGCATTATATGTCAAAAGCTTCCTTAAGTAGAGCTGATGGATTTCATTATTGACCACTTTAATAACCTGCCCTGATGCTGCTACATTAAACAGTCACTTGTAACTTTATTTCCACCGATGAATTGTTGTTAGTCCTGTTTCTGCTGCACATAAACTTTTGCACCACCACCTTTAACTGCTGCTGTTGTGCAATACTGTACATACAAGTTGGTTTGTTTGTTACCTCCGCCAAGGAGGTTATGTTTTTGCCAGGGTTTGTTTGTTTGTTTGTTTGTTTGTTTGTTTGTCTGTCTGTTTGTTTGTCTGTCCGTTAGTGTGCAACATAACTCAAAAAGTTATGGACAGATTTGGATGAAATTTTCAGGGTTTGTTGGAAATGGGATAAGGAAGAAATGATTACATTTTGGTGGTGATCGGGGGTGGGGGGGCCCACGGGGGAGGCCACTGATCAGCCTTGGCAGAGGTCTGCGCTCTCCGAGTGCTTCTAGTTTTATTATTTTATTTAAAGGATTTTAGGGTAGTTTGGTAGTAGTATGGCAGTATTCTACACTATATTGCCAAAAGTATTCACTCACCTGCCTTGACTCCCATATGAATTTCAGGTCCATCTCATTCCTAGTCTATGGGTTCAGTCTGACGTGGGTCCACCCTTTGCAGCTCTAACAGCTTCAGCTCTTCTGGGAAGGCTGTCCACAAGGTTCAGGAGTGTGTTCATGGGAATTTTGGAGCGTTCTTCCAGAAGCGCATTTGTGAGGTCCCACACTGATGTTGGACAGAAGGCCTGGCTCTCAGTCTGCGCTCTAATTCATCCAAAGGTGTTCTATGGGGTTGAGGTCAGGACTGTGTGCAGGCCAGTCCAGTTCATCCACACCAGACTCTGTCCTCCATGTCCAAATGGACCTTGCTTTGTGCACTGGTGCACAGTCATGTTGGAAGAGGAAGGGGCCGGCTCCAAACTGTTCCCACAAAGTTGGGAGCATGGAATTGTCCCAAATGTCTTGGTCTGCTGAAGCATTCCCAGTTCCTCTCACTGGAACTAAGGGGCCCAGCCCAGCTCCTGAAAAACAACCCCACACCATAACCCCCCCTCCACCAAACTTTACACTCGGCACAATGCGCTCCCACAAGTATCGTTCTCCTGGCGACCGCCAAACCCAGACCCGTCCATCAGATTGCCAGATGGAGAAGCGCGATTGGTCCCTCCAGAGAAGGCTCCTCCCCTGCTCTACAGTCCAGTGGCGGCGTGCTTTACACCACTGCATCCACCGCTTTGCATTGCACTTGCTGATGTATGGCTTGGATGCGGCCGCTCGGCCACAGAAACCCATTCCATGAAGCTCTGTGTGCACTGTTCTGGAGCTAATCTGAAGGACACATGAAGTTTGGAGGTCTGTACCACTGACTCTGCAGAAAGTCGTCCACCTCTTCGCACTCTGCGCCTCAGCATCCGCTGACCCCGCTCCGTCAGTTTCCGTGGCCTACCACTTCATGGCTGAGTTGCCGTCGTTCCCAAACACTTCCACTTTCTTATAATCCAGCTGACAGCTGACTGTGGAATATTTAGGAGCCAGGAAATTTCACCACTGGATTTGTGTCACAGGTGGCATCCTATCACAGTTCCACGCTGGAATTCACTGAGCTCCTGAGAGAGACCCATTCTGTCACAAATGTTTGTAAAAGCAGTCTGCATGCCTAGGGCTGGATTTAATACACCTGTGGACATGGAAGGGACTGGAACACCTGATTCTGAGGATTGGGATGGAGGAGACAATACTTTTGGCAATATAGTGTATTTTAACTCTTTCTATTTTTCATTTATTATTTTAATCCTATATATGCAGTATATACATAGACCAGGGGCCTGTTTCACAAAACTAGGATTCCTTCATCCAGGATAACTGACTAAACCACGTTCAACCAATCCAAAACAAGGGGGTCCAGGCTTAATCGGTTTCACAAAGACTGAGCCAGGATGAACGGACATGGATTCATCAGCAGGTGGAACTCACCCTGGATAAGTGCGCGCACCAGGCTTCCTCAATACACCCCGACATCAATCACAGATTCACCGATTCCCCATGGCAACTAGAGCAGCAAGACAACACCACCACAGTTACAAAAACAACCAGAGACAGCGGTAAAGGACTACAGACCACCTGAATGAATAAGTAGTGCACAAACACACACTGACTGTCCCACTGAAACCATCACAATTACAACCCAAAGAGTTAATGAACATCTGTGAAAACGTAGTTGTGAAATTGTAAGTGAAACTGACTGTAGATGTGAGTGAAACTGTGTAAATGTAACTGCATCAGACTGAATAACTGATAAATAGATGAGCTCACTGACTTCAGTCAATTTACCTTTGGGATAAATAAACTTATTTTATCATGATTCATGACTTTCTGATATTGTCAATTCACCCATAAAAACCCAAACATCCATCACCAACCAAAACCATCTACTGATCTAAACTGTTTAATCCCTGTTGATCCACTAATCCTATTAATCCATGTCAATAATTGGTGTAAAATGTAGTTCTTCATCTTTTCATGGTCATCAGATATGACCCATTTGGACGTTCAGAGGCTCCGTAGTGAACATAGAAACACCGTCATCTTCTCCAACATTGATTCACCAGTAAAACCCATGGAGTTGGATCAATGCCAGTGGATGGACACACTGGGTTTATGTTCAGTTAATGACAGATTGAACTGAAAAAGACACAGTTTATTCAGTTTGATCTGTTTCTGATAGAAGAACCATCAACTTTAATCTGAGCTTTAATGAACATCTACATGATCAGAGAATTAAATATAGGAAAATATCTGATTTATACTGATAAAATACAAACTACAGAAGATATTATAATAAATGGAGATAAATCGCTTGAGAAAGGTTAGATACAGAGTAAATTCATTTGTGAACTGACACTAAAGTAGTTCTGGGCCTTTATGGGTTAATGAACACTGTTCAGTGTTTGGTTTAATATTCTTCATCTGATCATTTCAGATGGTCCATGCTGACTGTCTCATCAGTGTTGTGTCTCAGTGGTCTGGTTCTGGTTCTGGCTCGGTCCATGACTCCTGAGTCTATCGGACCTCTGGAATCTGTCAGCGTGGATCACAAGGTGAACCACACAACCTCTGTTTAGAACCACTGTTTCCATCAGATCTGTGTCCAGAATGTGTCTGTATTTCTGAGGTTGTGATGCTGAGGTTTTGTGTTGACAGGTGAATTGTCTGGTGTGTTTGTGGGGGACAGGGGGTCTACCTACCAGCCTTTTCTCCTGACACCATACACAGACCCCCAGGAACCACAGCAGACCTACAGTCATGCCCATGCCAGGACAAGGAGCAGGATCCAAACGACCTTTGACCTCCTGAAGGAACGCTTTCACTGTCTGCACCACTTAAGGGTCAGCCCTTTGAGGTCATGTGACATCACTGTGGCCTGTACTGTCCTCCACAAAGTGGCCTGAGGAAGGAGAGTTAGAGAGCCAACCCCCCTCCAAAAAAAAAGTGCATCACACATGGACTGGGACAATCCTGCCGTCTTCCCTGATGACCGCAGTGGTCAGCTGGTCAGGGACCAATATGTGTTCAATTATTTGAGTTCACATGCATGATTTCAGTTAAATATGTCCTGCAGGGGCAGAGGAATTTGTGGGTTTTTTTGTTATTCAGTTTAAATTGATTTGGTTGGTTTTGATGTTTGTTATTTACTGTATGTATGTTTTTTGTTGTTTCTATTGTTACTAAACTAAAGGCATTGGTATTTATTTTATTTCATTTTGTTTTTTGTTTGGTGATATGAATGGGGGGGGTCGGCAGAATAAACTTAGGCTTCAACCTATTCCTTTACAGACTCTTCAGTTTGTAAACATTGTATCTGCATAAATGTATGATGTTTGAAATGTCTGAATGAACACAATTGAACTGAACTGATGTAATGATTGCAAAATCATCTAAAATCATTTATGTCAAATTATTGAAATGAATAATCCCAAATGTTTGTATACTGACAGTGGGTCTAGTTCCTGTGATTCCATTGTGTAATGGGCAGTGAAATAACTATTGGTTTCCATTTGTGGTGACTGTTGACTGAGATGAGGGATGAGATGAAATAAATCCTGGAGTTTAGCCTGGTCTGGAGCAGACTAGCTCCACAGAATAAATCTCCATGGTAACTTGTATCAAAACATTTCCTGCTTTCCCCTATCCTGCTTTTGTGAAACAGGATCATGGATAAGTTGAGCCAGGATAACCAACATATCCTGGCTTAATCCCTTCTCCTAGTTTTGTGAAATAGGCTCCAGAAGTCTGTGCCTCATCACCCACTTCCTGTCTGACATCTGGCTCCTCCTGGGCCCCGCCCCTCTCCAGTGTCAGACGGCAAACCAGCTAAAGTTTGATTGACAGCTAGTTGACCATTTCATCTCGGGGGGGGGGGGGGCACACTTGTAATTTGGATTGGGTGTAAATTTAGACCTGTTCAACCAAATGACCAATCAGCTTTGTGTTCTTATATTATTGACCCTTGGTGAACCACCGGTAGATCACGAGCAACGTGTTGGAGACATCTGGACTAGTTCTATTTTTAGAACAGGCCTGCAGACTCGCGTGGCCCCTGTGGTTGACCTGGCGCCCGCGTGCACCGGGTTGGTGAGCCCCGCATTAGGTCCACACCGGCCCATACCCTCATAGTATTATAAGGAGGACGGAAACCGACCGAGCCCCCCCCAAACACACACACACACACACACACACAACCAGCATTTGAAACATGCGCGTGCATCCCCGTTGCCAGGTTACTGGACAGAATATATAGAGTGGACGGTTATTATTCTTCCCTTTTCCATGAGAGCTAGCAGTAGTAGTAGCAGTGTAGCAGTGTAGTTAACTAAGCTAACGAACTCAAAACTTAAAAAAACACCGACAAAGGAGCCACAGACGGAAAACTTCGCCACCAGGATCAGGACCAGGACCAGGACTAGGACTAGGACCAGACAGCGGACTAGAACCAGGACCCGGACCCGGACCCGGACCGACCGGGAGGAAGTTTGCCGCCATGGCAAAGGTAAGAAAAAAAGTCCTTTTATACTAGTCATTTCATCTAGATAACACTTAGAGCAGGATTAAAACAGGAAAAACTAATGGAAACCTGTGTCAGACTGGATCAGATTACCAAACCGGTCCGCAGAAAACATGCTAATATCTGTTTGTTTACTTAATCAGTAAATATGAAGATCATAGAAGGGTACCTATAGTTTTAAATACCAATATGCAGGTCTGATGAGTAGTTTTAGTAACTTTTTATTAATTTTTTTTTTTTTAGTAATTACTACAACTACCCATCAGATGTGCATAGGGTTATTTAAAATTATAGGTTTGCTACTCTGATTACTAAAACTGCCCATCAACCTCCATATGAAATTACTAAATTTACCTAAATAATACTATAAAGAAAAGTAAAACTGATAAAAAAAAAATTAAAAAATTTAAAAAAATGGAGATTTATTAAATAATCGGACAAGTTTGAGATAAAACTAAGACTGATATTAAGAAAAACTGAAGTAAATTAATCAATTTATTTCAACAACACTTAAAACAGGAGTAAAAGTGATGAAAAACTGATGTAAACCTTGTCATATTATTTAATAAACCTCAACATCAGACTGATATTGAATAAAATCTGAGGTATATTTAGAAAAAGAAATAATTTTACATGAAACTGAGACAAACACCAAAGCAAAAATCAGCCAAAATCACTGAATTTATCTAAATAATACTCAAAAGAAAGTACAACTGCTAAAAATAGGGATTCAGTAAATAGTGTGACAAGTTTTCGATAAAACTCGACGCCCACATTTCCTGAAGGAATTGTAGTTCCTGGTGTTTGTCTCTTGCTGGATTTGTGGACTTGTGTCTCGGTGCGATGTGCCTCTGAAAGTTCTGTTGTTCCACATAAAATTTTTTGTGTACAAGTTCTTTATTCCAAAAGCCTTTTCCTCTAACTGTGCAGCAGTACAACAGGCCAGATAAAAAATATGGATGAGCTGAATTATTGAGAGTGTTTTGAAGAGCTCAAAGCAAACACATCACCCTGGCCTGAAACAAAGCACATCCAAATGACAGGAGTTGAATGTCAGAATGAGTCATTTGCATGAAAAAGTTTGAAAAGGTTGAATACTGACTTGATTTTTGTATTTTCCAGACCCTGCGAGGTTGGACCCGGCCCCTGCTTCGTTGGCCTCAGGCTTTGTCACCCATTCCTGAGGAGACCCCTGCCTCCGGCTGTCCAGCGCAGAGCCGCATCCCAAGACCAATACGGTCTTTTCTGCGGTGCCTGCGCTCCAGCCGCAAGTACCAGGAGTATCTCCGAAGCAGAGCGGCGGACCCCCGCTTTCAGCCTCTGGCTGTACCAAGGCCCCCAGCGGCCCCCTACCCCCAGCCTCCGGCTGTCTCGAGGACCCCGGCGCCCCCCCGCCTTCCGCCTCCGGCTGTCCCTGTAGAAAATAAAATAATGTAAATAATGTAGAGAAGATACTCTGTTTGGAGAAGGCCCTGCTGATGATCCTGCAGGTTCAAGCTTTTGTAAACAGTTTGTGATAGAAGGATTCTCTGCTGGTTGTGATATGAAGTTCCGTGACCGGCTCCTGACCCTGCAGACCATGTTGACCATGTTGGACCAGGTTGGTGCTGGCTTAATAACTTCTGGGCAGTACACCCAGACCATCTAGTGACTCATCCAGCACAGCTGCATTACTTAATTAGAAAAGAAACAAAACAAGTGATAAGAAAAAAAACAAAACAATTGATAAGAAGACCAAAAATGACCTAGTGTGTGTATGCAGCAAGTAGGGTAAACGGCATAGATGTGCCTGACCAAAAAAAAAAAGGGGCTTATCCTGAGTAAACAAACTGATGAATTAAAACCAGCAGAAATAATTATGCTGCGCAATCCAACCTAATAAAAAAAAAAGAAGGAAAATCTAGAAATGCATGCGTAAGTGGAATAGAATGACTGCTGGATGCACACACAATGGCCCGAGCATGGGGCCTTTGATCCAAATGATTGTAAAAGAGTGGAGGAGGAGTTAAGAGACAGAGATAAAAAGAATGATAACAAACATTTAAAGACAAAACTGAAGAATGCAGAACACAGAGAAATCCTGCAGTATTTTCATTCAGAGGGGATACAAAAGCAAATGTTGGAGACCCTCCTCCTTACAATATTCATAATAATGAGAAGGCAGGAATCTATCCTGTTGGGGATGTCGGGGGGAGAGTGACAGGAATGTTAGCGTTAAAAATAGAAGAAAACAAGCAACCACATACAGAACAGAGTAAATCAGTGGAGACAGAAGGAAAAAGTTCAGGAAAAACACCAGGACACACAAAACACTTGTTAGATGAGAAATCCAAATCTGAAGTGAAGAAAGGAGAAAAAGGAAATGTTAGAAGAAAGATAAAAGTCTCCAGAACGATGCGGTAAAAAGAAACTTTTATGAAGTAGCTAAGGCATAAACCCTCAAAGGGACTTTATAAAAAAAAAAAAAGAAATTCTTGAAAGAATTAAATCACACACTCACGGGGGAACAGCATTCTCCACTGCCACCAAATATAGACAGTAACTGCAAGACGGAGAGGAGGAAAAGTATTTCTCACTACCAGAAGGCATAGATTGTGGACGCACAGAGACAGAGAAAAAAGGGAATGTCTTCAGAGACAGATACATGCCACAGATTACTCCAGTGAGAGATGAAGCAGAAACAGTTCTGGGAACAACTGGGAAAATGGCCAAGAAAGCCAAAGGTTATCACATCAGAGTCGTCACCGCGTGGAGGCATGCGGAGCTGGGGAACGAGCCATGAAGGAGCAGGGTAGAGTGTTGGATAACAAGCTATGGCCCAGCTGCAGGTGGGAGAACTATCCACACAGGAAAAGGACTGAGAAAAAAAAAAAAAGCCAAACCTCGAGCGTCAGTGATTGTAGCTGCATCTGAATCTAAGCCTGAAACAACACCTGAAGGAAGAACTGAGACAAGTGTGACATAAGCTCCAGTGTTTACAGCTACAATAACTCCGCTTCAATCTCAGCAATAGTAATCAGCTGTTCCAACTGCTTATTCACCAGCACAGCCACCAGTCCAAGTGCCAGACCCTGCAGACTCCTCCAGTCCATGTACATCTTAACTCAGGGGGAAACGCCAATTATCCACCGTTTGGAAAGGGATGCCCAATTCTAAATGGAGGGCCTCCACAGCGAGGGAGATGGAGGAAACCCCCGTTAATTCAGTATCAACGAGCACCTCAACAACAACAGCAACAGCCGCAGCAGCCTCAAGGGGGGCCTAGCGATGACATTAAAAATGTGTCAACAGCTCCAATGCAGGGGCTAAGGGGTTAATTGGACATATGCAGAGAGACTGACCAACCAACCCATGGACAGGTACCCAAGCTTCTGGTACCTGGATACTCAGCTGACACTCCAATTAACTTAGTGGAGAGAGATTTATTGTGCTTGATAAAAGCCAAAATTATGTGTTCCCCAGATGGCATTTATTTTGACTTTCCTGATGATAACCTAGATGCTATGCCTATGATGCCAGGAACAGCGTCTCCAGAATTCCAGCCTGAGGAGAGAAAGACAGAAGAAGCATTGGTCTACTGGCTAAAACTGACTACACCTGACTCATTATGAAAAAGCTCAAGAACCAGTCCATCCACTACACTGCACTCTAATATATGACAAAGACCAGACTCACGAGGCATAATAGAACCACAAGGAGTCACTGCAGCTGTAAAACTTCCAGAAGAAATAAAAGACTGGTTTCAAGTCTCAAATTCTACACCCCATGTCATTCTGGCCATAGAAGAAAACTATGAGTCACATGACTTTGGACCAATGATGGAAAAAGCAGGACAGATAAAAGAATGGACTCCTACTGAATGCCAACATATTAGTGCATCCCCAGATGAACTTTCCTCAGTAATCCGTCTTGTAAAACATTACATACATGCATTGCGAAAAAGTAATGTTATCTAGAGAAATTATAAGACAAATGATGGTAGCTAAAGAACGTAAAGCCTTACTAAAACAGGTTCCACCACATGTATGGTCAGCACATAAAACAAATGTAGGTCTAGTAAAATCAGCAGAACCACTACAGTTCCAAGTGAGACCAGGAGTAAAATTACCTGATCAGAAACACTATTCACTCAAACCAGAAGCAATAAGTGGCATAAGGCCAATCATACAAGGACTAGTGGAAGCAGGAGTTCTAGTAAAAACTCAAAGTATTTGTAACACTCCGATTTTTCCAATATGAAAAATAAATGTTGATGATTATAGATTAGTACTTGACTTAAGAGCAATTAATACCATAGTAGCCGAAGACACACCAGTGGTACTAGACCCACATGCCCAGATGTCTAACATACTACCAGACTCAAAATATTATACGGTAATAGACTTGGGCTCTGCTTTTTCAGTGTACCAGTACATCCTCAGTTTTAGTACCTGTTTGGTTTCACCTTTGAAAGAGAGCAATACACGTACACACGCCTCCCACAAGGTTTTGTGCACTCTCCATCCATTTTTAATCGAGTGCTGGCAAATGACCTTGCTCATCTAGACATACAATCAACTACTTTTGATATATGTAGATGACATCTTAATCTGTTCAAACAGTAAAGAACAATGTGAAAAAGACTCAATTACAGTCCTAAAAGCCTTGGCAGAAGGAGGACAAAAGGTGAGCAAAAAAGAAAATAAATAAATAAATAAATAAATTACAGTTTTTCCAAAAGTCTGTGGAGTATATGGACAGGCAGCTAAGTGAGGACAAAAGGCTTATAGCTCCCTCACAGCTGGAAGCCATAAGCAAGGCACCAAAACCACAGACAGTAGGTGATATGTTGTCATTTTTAGGTATGACAGGCTGCCCCTGGATGGTGACTATGCCATTGAAACAACTCCATTAAGAGCTCTGATACGAGCAGCTGGACAGACAAACCGTTCTGCTCAATTACAATGGACTGATGAGGCAGAAGGAGTGTTTCAGCTCCTCAAGAAAGATATGCAAACAGCTCTAGCTTTAGTCAATCCCGACTATAGTTAACCATTTCATCTTTATGTAACTGAAAGAAAAGGGTATGCATGTGCAGTGTTAAAGCAAGAGAGTTCAATAAGAAAAACAACCCACAGCCTTTATAGCACAAAATTTGATCATGTGGAAGATGGACTGCCACCTTGTTATCAAGGTTTAGCTGCAGCCGCCTTAGCCTACAAAAAGACATCAGTAGTAACTATGGGACATCCTATTATCCTGTACACGTCTCATCAGTTACATGCCATGCTCACAAACCCACGGTTTGTGATCACACAAGCTAGAAGAACAGGCAATGAAATCTTATTATTAGGTCCAGATTTAACAATACGACGGTGCACCTCCATAAATCCAGCCCCTAGAATGGTGTTACCGAGTGAAGGACAGGCTCATGATTGTCTAAAAGAGACAGAAGTTTTTATGCAAGTTCGTGAAAGATTGTATGGCCATGCAATTCCATCTGATTTGACTCTACAATCTGTATGCCTTGATCAGCCATGCTCTGCCCAACTAGCAGAAAGAAAAGTTCTCACTGCAGTATGTAAGTTAGCAGCAGGAAAAACAAAACAAAACAAAACAAAAAAAAAGGTTACTATCTATACGGACTCCAGCTATGCGTATGGAGTCTGTCATGTTAATGCTAGTATTTGGAGACAGCAAGGATTTGTTCGTGCAGATGACACACTAGTGACACATGAACAGGCAGTGATAGAACTAATTCAAGCCATGCAATTACCTAAAGAGGTAGCTATAGTTAAATGTGCAGCACATCAAAATAATAGCACATTAATAGCCATAGGAAATAGCCTAGCTGATGAAGCAGCTAAGGAAGCTACAGAGCATGTCAAGCCTGCCACCAGACATTAGTCTGGTTTAGTCTGTCTTTCATGTTTGTCTGTCACTTCCTGTTTTATTTTGTTAATTTTCCCTCATGTGTCTTGTCTGTCGTCTTTACTTCCCTTCCTTGATCGTGTTCACCTTTTCCCTGATTACCTGACTCCGCCCTGATTTGTGCCACCTGTGTCTCGTTGTCTTCCCTCCCTTTTGTGTATTTAAGTCCTGTCCTTTCCCCAGGTCAGTCGCCAGTTTGTATTCTCTCGTAGATACTTACCAGCGTTCTGATCCTGTCTGTTTGTCTACCTTCCTGTTTTTGGACCTGTTTTGCCATCTCGTTTTTTGCCTGTTTGCCTGCTCCCTGTCGGTTTTGTCTGCCTCCATCTGCCTTCCTGGTTTTGACCGCCTTGCCTGACTTTATGGTACGTGAGCTTTGTCTATCCCTTATGTCCTGTTGCCTGGCTGATAGCTTACCCGTGTATGACCTGTTTCCGTCACTGACCTCCCTCTGCTTTTCCCTAGTCGGGATATCGACTCAAAACTCTGAGCCGTACAGAGGGTTCACGTCCTCAGTCCGGGGGACGAATCCGAAGAGGATCTCCCCAACCACTGTCCTCAAGCTATTGTTAATTATTCTCATTACTTACCTGTTAGTACTATCAGTGACTAATAAACTGTGAACTTTTATATCTGTCTCCAAGTTCTGCATTTGGGTTCAGAGTCCGTACTTTCAGCATTACAGAGCAGGCTATACAGGGACCAATACTAGAAGGAGAATATTGTGGTCCAATAACAAACATAAGGTCCCAGATTTGGCATGTCATACATAATTTCATCAGATAATGGCCCAGCTTTTGTAGCTCAGGTGTTAAAGGAAATGTTCATCAGACTGGGCATCAAACAGAAATATGGATGTGTGTATCACCCCCAATCCTAGGGGTTAGTAAAACGAGCTAATGGCATGATAAAGACCAAAATAGCTAAAATAATACCTGATAGCAATAACAAGCTAACATGGGTAGATGCTTTGCCTATTGCTTTAATGACGCTGTGCTAACAGACTAACAGATTAACATGACTAACCTTGCATGAAATGCTCTTAAGCAGATTGATGCTCCTACCCCACTGTAGACCAATTTATGAGGATCCTGGGTTACCACAGTTCAAGAAGGAATTGGGAGATTATTTAAGAGCATTAACTCAAATCCACAGGCTTGTGTTTCAACAGGTGAAGGAAGCCCACAGCAAAGATGAGACACACATCCCAGTTGATGCTCATGACATCCAGGGTCAAGGAGAGTCCATGTGCAGCGTTTGAGATTCCGGACATGCTCTTATGGGACTGTCACCTCCCTTTTGTGTAGAATTAGCTCTTACCTGTGGGTGGTGCTAACCCTTCATGGGTTAGCAAGGGGGGACACTATACTATATCGACACTATACTAACCACATGGTTGCACCCACTAGATGGTTGTGCAATGGCCGTGGCTACACTAGCTGCTAACAAAGGTATAATTGACTACGGATGAATTTGGCAAATACAGTACCAAAAAAAAAAAAAAAAAAGGGTCATGATGATGTGTTAACGACTGATCTCATTGTAGGTGAGCTAGTGAGTAAAGTACTAGCAAGGATATCCTCTCAGCATGGGCTGCCATGGAGAGGGAATGGTGATTAGTCAGATAAAATGCACAAACATTGCATGCCAGCACCAGAAGATAGGACAGGAAATGACAGTAATAGAAGCCAGAAGTAAAATGCAGCTAAATGAGGAGAGACAGAAGAGGGATACGGAGAAAAGTTTGAGAAGCAATGAATTGATGCAGAAAACGGCATTAGAGGCCAAAGGGAGTATGATACAGATAGCCTCATTACAGAATCTAACAGCAGAAGGATGGAGAACCTTTTGAGGATTATAGAATGAGAATGGAGAAAGTGTTCAAAATTCATAGTGAACTCAATGATGACGGGGAAGATAATGGTGTTTACTGACAACTGAAGAATGCTCTACACCGAAAAAAAATTGGAGTAATATTTACTTAAGAAAACTTAGGAAAGTTTTTGCACTTACATTTTACAAGTAAATTCTACAGGGGCGATCGTCAAGTAAACTTTACTTGCGGGTATGAGTTTATTTTACTCGCAAACCTCAGGTAGTTTACTGTTGATTATTAATATGGTCATTGAATTTTACTCTCTCCTTCTTTGTAAGTTTTACTTAGACTCTGACTGCTTCAAACTGAAAAATCTCACCTAAAATCAATGGCTTTTAAAGGTAATTTCAAAATACTTTTGTACTATGAAACCTTTGAATATTGTGTGAAAATACATAATAAAACTTACTCTTCCCGCGCAGTTTACTTATTACATGGATGGCATATATAGGATTTACTTTAAAAATTCCAGTTCTCACAGATACTTTCAAATAGAAAGTTAAAATTGTGACAGTCAACCTAGTAAATATTACTACACCACAAAGTCATTTTTTCAGTGTACATGCAGGATCACATGAGGGAATACGACAATGGGTAGCTAAGCATTCCATAAGTTTCCCCACTGCCAATATTAGTGATCACACAACCTATGTTGAGCATGCAGAAAAAGTGTTAAGTCAGAAGGAAAAGGGATCCAGAAAGACTGAACTTATGTTAGAGGAAGAGAAGGATTAGGAAGAGGTGGATATAGGAGAAATGACAATTGTTGGAAATATGGCAAGCCAGGTCATTTCGCACGTGACTATCAGGAACCAAAAGCATGACTAGATGTGGAAATGGATCCCCATACTGAAGGAGAATTACAAATGTATAGAATGAGAAAATTCCACCCTGATGGACCATAATCACATGAGTACGACCACTTATATGAGACTGATGACATACCGCAATTGAATTTGCAAAAGATATGGACAAAGACAGACCTACAATTATCATACAACTAAACGGTAGAGATGTGACCTTTCTGTGTGATTCAGGAGCTTGTAGAACAGTTTGTAAGAAACATCTACCTGACGTAAAGACAGGAAAACATTCAACTAACATTAGAACAGCTAGCGGACTAATTACCAGAATCAAGGAATCATTACCAATATGGATACGAGACCCAGAAGGTGAATGTTGCAAGACAACAGTCCTCTTATATTCCTAATGCCCGGTAAATCAGTTGGGAAGGGATACTATGATTAAGCTGGAACTAGGAATTGTGACTTCACTAGCAGAAGTCATGGTAGTTAAAAGAAGATCACAGTTGCTGGCTGAAGATATAAAAACCCCTTTTGAAATATTAGACCATATAGACTAACAATATTTGAGACAAAGACAAAGTTGACGGATGACTCTGATCTTGTGGATTATATGAGAAGGATGCTACAAAGCAGAGATGTTAAGATAAGTAACCATATGCCAGATACCCCTGTTCCATTACAGGAAAGACCAACAAATTGTAGTGGGAGATCTTGTGTTGATAAAGGTTATAAAAAGAAGACGTGAGCCAGCCCGAGGTGGGAAGATCCTTTTCAAGTGCTACTCACTACTCCTACTGCAATCAAGATACAGGAAAGATCCTTGTGGATACATTTGTCTCATTGAAAAAGATCCCTGACCTGCCTAAAGTAGAGTAAGTCAATATTCTTTTACAATCAATATTCCTCTGAGTCAAGTATAAGCCTGACTACAAAGTGGACTTAACCGTATAGAGGTTGGGTAAACTCAATGTCAGTGAAGAAATAAAAGGCACAGAGGGTTTAGGTTGATTGTGAAAGGTAACGTTGACTGCTGTACCAATGCTACTGATGAAGATAAGTACAGGAAAAGAACAGTTAGATACACAAGAGAACAAGTGCTGGTAACCTCTGTTCTCAAGAAGATAGGTCACATGACTCACCCCATCAGGGGAAAGCAGACTCAATACTAGAAGCACTCGGAGAGCGCAGACCTCCGCCAAGGCTGATCAGTGGCCCCCCCCGTGGGCCCCCCCACGCCAAGGAGGTTATGTTTTTGCCAGGGTTTGTTTGTCTGTCTGTCTGTTTGTTTGTCTGTCCGTTAGTGTGCAACATAACTCAAAAAGTTATGGACACATTTTGATGAAATTTTCTGGTCTGCGCCCCCCCCCCCGATCACCACCAAAATTTAATCATTTCTTCCTTATCCCATTTCCAACAAACCCTGAAAATTTCATCAAAATCTGTCCATAACTTTTTGAGTTATGTTGCACACTAACGGACAGACAGACAAACAAACAGACAGACAAACAAACCCTGGCAAAAACATAACCTCCTTGGCGGAGGTAATAAGAAGAAGAATCCACTGTTCGTCGGATCCAGTTTCCAGAGAATCCACCAGAGCCAACGACATTACTGTCAGATCTTCACTTGGTCCAGTGGACGCCCATCACCGCCCCAACATTGCCACAGCTCAGCCCAGAGAAGCAGATCGTCATGGAGGACCAGAGCTACTCACTTGGAAATTCGGGAAGTCAGCAACCAGCACCAGTTCACCCAACTGATAAGTTGCTGCCCACATGCCCCTGTCTCACCTCAGGTGATGTTGAGCACCTGTTCCGCTTTTTGCCCCAACCCTTTGAATAGTACACACATCTTAAAGACACTCGCAGAGACATTGACAACCAAGCACTACCACACAGGCCCAGTTCGGTCAGCCCAGAGCCAAGCCCCAAGATGTTACTACAGCTGGACTGGAAGCCACAGTGTGAAGGGGTGGGGTGGAAAGTGCCCCTTCTTAGGGACATGAACAGGGCAATGAGCCCAGAACCAGAGGGATAAGATTTCTCTCAACAAACTTTAAAGTTGCTAACTGGGTTACAGATTAAGCATGATTTGTTATATGGACTCTGTTTGTTATTGTCACAAATGTCACAAATGATAATCATAAAACAAAATGATCACTTTCACATGTCATGAAACTACGGATATATGAGCACGTGTGTTTCACTTGATTTTAATTTTACAGAATGTGTTAATAAGAATACGCTGACCTGCCACCTGGTGAGGGTTTTACCTTCCCAATGTCAAAATGGAGAGGAGGTTTCCCTTTCCATGTCACATGATCAGCAGCGAGTCCGGTAGCAACCGCCACTGTGTTATTCAATTTGTAGAGTAAAACCCGGAATAACTCTGATGGGGTACTCAGCCACCATTTAGTGGCTGGGACACCATTAATAGGTGACCCTCACTGCAGGACTTGATGGGTATTAGCAAAAAAGAAGGTTATTTTTACACTACGTTTGTTATCACACTGAGTCATACACTGAATGTATTATGAGGCAACTACACAACAGCATATTGGATGTTTATGTAATCATGTTTAATTGTTAATAATATTTGATAATGATAATAATAATGTAATTAATAATTAATAATAATTAATAATGTTTGAAGGGTGGCTGAAACGGTAGTATTGGTCTTAATTAAAGACCAAAGGGGGGAGTAATGTAGAAAATAAAATAATGTAAATAATGTAGAGAAGATACTCTCTTTGGAGAAGGCCCTGCTGATGATCCTGCAGGTTCAAGCTTTTGTAAACAATTTGTGATAGAAGGATTCTCTGCTGGTTGGGATTTGAAGTTCCATGACCGGCTCCTGACCCTGCAGATCATGTTGACCATGTTGGACCAGGTTGGTGCTGGCTAAATAACTTCTGGGCAGTACGCCCAGACCATCTAGTGACTCATCCAGCACAGCTGCATTACTTAATTAAAAAAGAAACAAAACAAGTGATAAGAAAAAAACAAAACAATTGATAAGAAGACCAAAAATGACCTAGTGTGTGTATGCAGCAAGTAGGGTAAACGGCACAGATGTGCCTGACCAAAGATGGTTTTAATGGGGGGAGCTTCCGGGGGTGATACAAACCGTGGGATGGTTTCTGCCAGTGGAAAAACACCCCGAACCTTCTAGAAGGATGGGGAAAAGGGCATAAAAGCTTGTGAATTCAGAATGACGTCAGCTCTTCTCTGGAGAACCGTCCCGTGTGTTTACTTTGTGTGCTTCATGAATAAACACATGTAAGGCTCTGGAGACTGACTATCTCGACTCATCTTTGATGCAGAAGTGTCTGTATCTGATCACCACTTAGGTATAAAGTATAGTTAAGTTTTTTTAACTTCTATTAAAATAGGACTTAGTATTCAGTTACGGTAAATGAGTGTCAGAATATAGTCTTCATCTGATTTTGACTGACGGGAAACTCCCACAACATCCAGAGGACCCTGGCGCCCCCCCGCCTTCCGCCTCCGGCTGTCCTGAGGACCCCGGCGGCCCGCCGCCATCTGCCTCCAACTTTCCCAAGGACCCCGGCGCCCCCCTGCCTTCCGCCTCCAGCTGTCTGGAGGCTCTGAGTGCCCGGGATGGAGCAGCGCCCCCCCCTGCCCTCTGTCTGTCTCTCTCTTTCCCCCTCTCCTCTCTCTCTGTTTCTCTCTTTCTTCCTCTCCTGTCTCTCTCTTTCTCTCTCTCCCCCCCCCCCCCCCCAACCCCCGGGTGGCCCCCCATCTTTTTTCTTTCACTCACTCACTCTCTTTCTTTCTTTCTTTCTTTCTGTCTTTCTGTCTTTCATTCCTTTCTTCGTTCATTCTTTCTTTCCTTTGTTCTTTCTTTCTTTCCCTCTTTCTTTCATTCCTTTCTTTCTTTCTCTTTCTTTCTTTCTCTCTTTCTTTCTCCTTCTCTTTCTGTCTTTCTGTCTTTGTCTCTTTCTTTCCTTCTTTCTTTCTTTCTTTCCTTCTTTCTCTCTTTCTGTCTTTCTTTCTCTCTCTTTCTTTCTTTCTGTCCTTCATTCTTTCTCTCTTTCTTTCTTTCTTTCACCCCAGCTGGTCAAGGCAGATGACCATCCTCCAGGAGTCTGGTTCTGCTCCAGCTTTTCTTCCTTGTTAGAAGGAAGTTTTTCCTGGCCACTATCACACTAAGTGTTTACTCCTGGAGGATTCTGCTGGGTTTCTGTAGATTAGCTCAAGAGTCTAGTTTAAAACAAACTGATTTGATTTGGTCTGATTTGGTCTAATTTGGTCTGATTTGATCTGATTTGGTCTGATTTGATACTAATTCCAATAAACTGTTTAAACCTCATCTTGTTCTTCTGTGTTTTGTTGTCTTGCTTTAATCGTACATGTCATTTCATGAGTGGATTGGACCTCACTGATCTAGTGCTTCGTAGTGGAAGATAGTGTTTAACCCTTAGCGCTCTGTCCATACTTTTTAGTTTGCCTTTATAGAACACATCAAAACTGTTAACCACATTTGTTCTATATTTTTCAGCACTATTTCACCTCCATGATATGATAATTCCTTTGCACTTACCTTATTTAACATATTGGACCCAATAATACACAAAAATAGTAGAATACAATTTGAAAACACTCGATACTATTTACTACAAAGAAATTCCTAATCATGGTCTGATCTGTTTTAGAAGTTGAAAGAGTAAAGCAGGTTTGTATATGAACATATAAAGCTGTCTATCTATTAATCCTATCTCCAGGTTTTCATGGTTGATGAATCTCAAACAAAACCTTTTTTCTTTTCTCATGCTTCCATCACCCTGGAGGGTTAAAGAGCAGAGTTGAAGTGTTTGTCAAGGCGTCCACCACAAACTGTAGATTTACAAACTGTACATTTAGTGTTCAAGTGTAAACTGGTGAGGAAGGAAGTAGTTAATGCTACTGTAATAGTTGGAAAAGCTCCTCCAATATTTAACAACAATTGTGTCTTTTCATGACAGTGTTTGTAAAATGTTGGGTGGTATCAGCCCTCACAGGTTGGAATACGTCATTAAGGTTCAGTTCATTTGGAGAAACGTGAGACAGAAACAGGATGAAAAACTGTCGTCTGAAAAGGAACTTTGAAAAGTCCAATGTCTGACTAAGAAGTAGAGGAACAGAGAGGAAGTATAAAGTTCTATACAATGGAAATAGTCCAATAACTCCAAAACAGATGATATATGATGTGGGATGTGTGATAGGACTTTATTCTATTTCACTACTGAGGCTTTTACAAAACAGAAAACTGGACTCATTTGTGGAGCCTAATATCTCTATTTTCTTGAGCCTCTTTTTTTCTTTCTGTTCTTTTTGTTTTGTTTGTTTGTGAAGCATCTTTGAATGTCCAAAAAAGCGCTATATAAGTGTGATGTATTATTATTATTATTATTATTATTATTATTATTATTATTATTATTATTATTATTATTATACTCTTCTTGATGTGAAACTTTTCTCAGCTTTTTAATAATTTATAACACAAAACCAGAACTTCACTACAGCATATAAACTTAACTTCATGAAAACTTAATAAAAATCTACTGGTGCATTAAGGATCAAAACAAAAAAAAACATTACTGGAATTATCAACAACAAATGGCTAAATTTCTATATGAAACATTCTACATTTTAAATACATTTTCTTTGACTTCAGTTAAAGACTCATAAGATAAAATCATAAAGTTCAGACCAGTGAACTGTCTTTCAGGGATAAATAGACTGAATTAACACAAACAAAAAATAATGTTTTCCTCTTACCAAGTCGGCGCCACCATGTTTTTCAGGGAGTTTTTCGTCTCCTACGATGATGTACAGGAACGATAATATTGAATTCAACAGTTTGGTTCCAAGTCTTCTCTTTCCATAGTTCATCTCATACCTGTGTGTAAATACTGCAGAATCACACCTACCAGCACAAAGTTAGTCACATTTTGGGTGGAGCAGTTACACTTTATACTTCAACTTACCCAGACACCGGAAGGTTAATAGATAGAACTATTCTGAATGTTATCTTAATCATGTTTGCATGTATCTACAGTATATGTTCCAAAAAAAACAAAACAAAACATCAACACGAGGCATTTGTTAATTTATCATTTGTTTGTTTAAAAACTTTACTTATTAATGCAATTGTGCTTTGCTCTCAGAAAGCAAGAACAAAAAAAGTGACTTTTTTTAGTAGCTGGTGATTCTTTTCATTGATACCACAAGATTTCTCCTCTTGTGTATTCTTTTTTTTCACTTTAAAATCTACAGTGTACTTTTGAATTCCCACACAAGATAACCCTTGTTAACATGCACAAAAACAGGAAAAAAAAAACACAACCAAAGAACACTACAGTGCATTAAAAATCCCCTGCTCCACTGAAACAGGTATTGTTTTTTTAATCCTCCACAGTTGCATAGTTGGATGTTGTTAATGCAGCTGTAACCCATATGAGACAATGGCCTACTAAGGTTGTGTCATTTCAGTGCAAAACTCACACTGTCCAGTAGGATGCGCAGTTGCGCTTTGAATAACCTAAGCCTCCATGTGCGTTCAGTCACTTCACTTCAAAACACGCTCCGTACGGTTGTCTTGAGCTAACCAGAGCGAGCTTTACACCTTGGCAAACACCTGCGAGCTGTGAGAAGTGACTACTTGTAGAGAAATTCCATGTGAAAATCCCGGTGAGTGTACAACATGTTGGCTATTAGCCGGAAGCTAATGTATATGTATAGATGAACTTGACATTCTTACCAGATATCATTCTAAAAAAAAAAAAAAAAAAAAAAACAATCTGGAGTTACATGACCTTGTCATAATGTTTTCCCTAATGTTTTACCTGCTCTGGTGCATTTTGTGTCACTACAAATTGTATGTAATGATTAGAATAAGCTAATGCGCTAACGCTAGCTGCTGATGCTAATGGCTAACGTGGTCCATGTCCTTATCTAGGCCTGAATTAGCATTACTACACTGTGGAAGCACGTGCTCTTTACACTGTAAATAAGTTTTATGATCAAATATACAGCCATTCAGTTGGAAGATGGTTTTGGTTGTAAAATCATAAATATTGTGTGAATACTGTTAAAATGTCCTTTCATTGTTATTGTTAAATGCAGTTAAAATCCAAGAAGGTTAAAAAGGAATGATAAATAGTTTATTCTGATTAAGGAAATGTGGTTAATTTACAATTTCATGTTAACCAGTGTTTTATGTGTTAAAAATAGGAATTCTATTGTTGTTTCGATAACACAATGTGTGTTTCTACTAAAACTACACGGTAAATCATCATAACCTTGTAAGCTGACTAAGCTAAAGTACCAGAGTACTGACATGTACATTCATTTATTTGGATACAACTGTCATTATGACATTTAAATGTTAAATTTTAATGCACTTCACACAGAAACATAATTCTAAGAACCAGAACCGAATGTTTACTTTCTGCACACTTTGTGTAGATTGGTTTTCTAGTGATCTTGGAAATCTGATGGCGAGTCCAGCCCATGGTGACTGCGAGGGGTGTTAACGGTGTGGCCAGCCTGAATCCTCTGCCGCAGAAGAACTTCAACTTCAGCTATTTCCATTGGATCCAGATAAGACACAACAGCACTATAATACACTACCCAGGAAGCAACAGTTGCAACTAAAGACACTTCATCAACCAAACTGAACTCAAATCTGACTTTTTTGGGGAAAGAGCTCTATTTTATTTAGGGGTTGTAATGGCAAAATTACTTATATCCATATATATTCATATACAGGGTGGGAAGCAAAATGTACAATATTTTGAGGCAGGGATTGAAAAACAGTGTATGACCAGTTAGTTTATTGAAAGTCATGAGAATTTATTTGCCACAAGAAAATTGACATAATAGAAAATGTTTTTATTGTATGTGTCCTCCTTCTTTCTCAATAACTGCCTTCACACGCTTCCTGAAACTTGCGCAAGTGTTCCTCAAATATTGGGGTGACAACTTCCCCCATTCTTCTTTAATAGTATCTTCCAGACTTTCTGGTAATAGTTTTGCTCATAGTCATTCTCTTCTTTCCATTATAAACAGTCTTTATGGACACTCTAACTATTTTTGAAATCTCCTGTGGTGTGACGAGTGCATTCAGCAAATCACACACTCTTTGACGTTTGCTTTCCTGATTACTCATATGGGCAAAAGTTTCTGAAAAGGTATGGATAATAGTGTTAGGTATGATTATGACATCAATATATGTTTGGTTTCAAAACAATTGACGTAGTGCCTGCTGAGAAAAAACAACTAAATGTTCATTGTAAATTTTGCTTCCCCACCCTGTATATTTTCATATATTTCATATATCATATAGGCTTCTAACTCTATTTCCGATATATTCATTTCACTGTGTATTATAGAGCAGTTTTGACCTCTTTTGTGTCCAGAGTAGAAGGCCAAACCAACATTTCTCACAGGGGTCTTATCTCTAAGTTCCTGACACTAACCAAAACACTTTCCACACATCATAATTTTCTCATGGGAGACAGAAGACTACATTGTGATTTGTATTTTTGGGTTCAGACCGTCTCAGTCTTTTGTCTGAGTGGTATCTCTTTCTGTGGAGCTCCAAATAAAGGGATTTCTTTAACACTGAACGTTTGAACTTATCCTTCTTTATTATAGACGAATTAGTAGAGTAATATTTTTCCATAACAATTGGTGTCAGAAGTGGGATAGCTGAAGATCCACCATATGACACTCGTAGGCGTCGGACAGGTTAGCCACCAAGAATCCACAATCTAGGGGTTCTCCTCTACCTCACTGAAAATCTTAAGAGACGAGAGGGTCTGACGCCTGGAGTGAAACTGGTCGACTTCACGTCTGTTCCAGCGAATCAATACTCTACTTCCTCGTCTGAAGGGTGAGATGTATTTTTACCAATTATTCAATAGAAGCATTTGCTTATTAATCGAATTGGGGGAAAAAAAAACATTAAAAATTTAATTAAATTAAGTGTAGTATGTAGGTCATGTCTGTCTACTGGGGCTGACTGTCAGTAGGAGCCTGTGGTAAAAAAGTCTGGTATTAAAGTCAGACTTGACGTGGTTAGGTCCACGGGGTTTTTAATCCACTTGTACCTTAGAAACGACGTGTGATAGGCACAGGGACGCCTGTGTTCAATATCGTTAAATCAGGAAACGTGGCAGTGTGGCGTCACAGTGTTTCATGGTTAGGCTGATTTAATCGATTAAAGGGTAAAGCGTTTGAGAACGCAGTCAACCAGTTGACATAACAACTAACACTTTTAACTACGCAATTGAGCACTCACTAGGGCCTTGGTGGGAGGTTAACTGGTTACTTGTTCGGTGTCCTTTGCTTTGTGCCCAACCATGCGGCTGCGCCGGATAGCATCCGTGGGATCTTCCTATGGAGGGTCGCCGGGACTAGTCAAACCAGGATTTGGCTATGGGCAATGAGCAAAGCAAAGGCGTACAGGTTCCGACAGGGCCTTTAGTGGAGGACAGGACTAAAAAATATGGTCTTGAAAGCGTTCAGTGTCTAACGGTCTGGACAAGCCCATTTGGCTTTCTTAAGGGGGTTCTTTGAGTCAAAATCCGCTGAAACAATTAGACCAGGGAAAAAAAAAAAAGAGCTCGATTTTCTACTTGTTTTTTCAAATTTTCTTATTATTCTATGCTTGATAATTTTGTGGGGGTAAAACTCATGACACTGTGAATCTTGTTGTCGGTCAAAGTCGATGCCGACTGATTAATTTTTTTATTGTAGGGAATTAATTATTTTGTTGTAGTTTCGCAGCGACGTAAACGTAAGTTGGGGATGCCCAACGCCAGGTAAAGCACAGTATTTGACAATTTCGTCATTTTAAAGTTTTTGCGGCCCAGATCATCGTGTCTGGAAGATTAATGTTCCAAGGGGAACATTAATAAGTACTTTAAGAAATGCGCGTTTTTGTGTTATTTAACAAAAATTCAGTTGCGGTAACCCAGACTGAGGTCTGTCCCTGTTAGATGGGAAATGCAAATTTTAAGTCCCGCCACCGGATTGTGACGGGCCAAGATTCAAATGCATGAGTAATAATAAATATGGGCTAGATGTTTTAAAATGCCAGTCAGTGATCAAAAAGGCTTGGCACGCTGTGGGACCTAAGTCCTATTAGCTCTGTGAACGAGGACGCACAAGAGACATGTGAGGAGTTGATTTTGTGAACAGTGGTTGAATTGAGGGTGGTTGAATTGTAGTTGAAACATGAGAGGTGCAATGTAATCATAAGATCTCTGGCCAGGATTTTTTTTTTTTTTTTTTTAATAAGGGTGGTATGCCGTTGAAAACAAAAATCAATGTGTAAAAAAAATGTCTGACAGTGAGCGCAACATTGGTTTGGTGAAATACATTTTGACTGGTTCACCACTGGCTACTGTAGAAAGGATGGGTTTATCAGATAATTTTCGTCGAAGTAAACCCCCTTTTCCCAATAAAACTAAACTTGTAGTTTCTGAATCTACCAAGAAGTTGTTTACCAAAAAAAAAAACCCTGAAGATATCATTGACAACTGTTTAAAACATGTGAGTGTGTGTGCTTGGCGTAGGTGTGTGACATCAGTATCGACAGCTGATGTGCAGATGCAGAATCTGGGTTAGTAAGCATGTGTATGACTTCTGCTCCAGGGGAGGGGAAGGAGAGGAGAGAGACATATGCAGGTGTAGGTGTGTCACAGCCTAGTTGGTTTGGAACCGTTGTTGCCTGTATCCTCCAGGTCGTTGCTGCCGGCGACCAAACGCTGTTGTCTGTTGTATCTGTCTCATCCACATCTCCTCATCTTGGCCTCCGTATTGTCCCTAAAATCTGATTATCGCCCAAGTATTTTGTTGTGTTGTGTCATGTCTGTGATAAGTGTTTATAAATGTTTGTGTTGTATGTTTGTGGCTTTAGTGTTCTTGTTGTGTGCGTATGGTACCGGTACAAGGGTTTGTGTGGATTTTGGGTGCTGGCTCAAACTTGAGGTGATATTCAGAGTTGCCAGATTAATGCTTGTGGTTTTGATTTCACTGTGGAAATAGTGTTTTAAGTGTACTTTATATTTGATAGAGCACCTATATACTAAAGGATACAGTATAGGAAAGCATGTGAATCTGAATTTGTTGTGACAATGTAAAGATGCCGATGGGCCTAAATGTTTATAGGAGTGACCCAGGATCTCCTGTTTACCATTTTCTTCATACTTTCTTACTTAACATTTGTGTTTTGTGACTGTGACACCTGCTTAGATGTGACTAATTGTGTTTTGCGTATAACACTACAATGACATGATGAACTTCCTCTACAGATCCCGTGTCTTTCAGCAGAGCCAAGGGCCGCGAAGGACGCTTCTCACTCCTCCTCTCCATTCCTCTCCTTCCTCCTCTCCCTTCTTCTCAGTCTCACTCTCATACACACTCCACTCACACACCACTCACAGCCCCTCCTCTCTTGACTCTCTCTCGTTTCTCCAAATGTTCTTTTTCCTCCTAACAGGTCAGCCTGAAAAGCTGTTGGTGAAACTGACCCATGGGTGTGACCAAGTGTCAAAAGGGGGGACCTAAAGCACTAAAACCACACTGGTGCTCTGTAGGGTATGCGCATGCGAACCTTTGACAGACATAGTCATTTGAGATTCTGCTCCGAATCTCCAAACCCTTTCCTACGTCTCATTTCAAACATGATATGCTCTCTTGTTGTGCTGCTTTCTCTCCCATCCTCAAAAAGATTTGTCAACAGGTAGCTGTGGCCCTGTCCATTCCAGCCTCAGGTCCACTTCACAGCCTTCAACCAGGTGACTTCATGCTGGTCAAAGACTTCAGGAGGTCGAACAAGCCACGAGGGTTCACGTCAGTCGCTGCCAAAAGGTCATCTCTGCATCACCCGCCTAAAAGGTGCATGGCCTACGTCAACATCCAACGAGGTAGACCAGGACGAGAAGTGGATGACATCAGTGGTAAAACCAAAACCACCAACGAACAGATGGTGAATTAAAACGCTCTGTTCCACCTGTGAAGCTGATGACATTCCTACGTGGGAGCGACCCCGGAACGAGATCAAGAACGTAAACTCTTCCTCTCACTTTCTGCTTTCATACATACAGCTAAAACAACCCTGAGTGCACGCCAAGCGCTGCTCATGGGTCACATGGTTCACATCACACAACCACTGCACAGTACATGTTTTAGGCCTGTGTCTGACTAGGTCAAACAGAGGTGAGAACACAAACCTCTGAACGAAAACGAACCCTAGTAAGACATAGGGGTGGTTCACACACGGACTGTGTTCTGTCATGTCGGCTCCCAGACTGTGTCTGGATTTGTCTGTCTTTTATGTTGTCTGTCTTTTATGTTGTCTGTCTTTTATGTTGTCTGTCATTTCCTGTTTTATTTTGTTATGTTTCCCTCATGTGTCATGTCTGGTGTCTTTACTTCCCTTCCCTGATTGTTTCACCTGCTCTGATTACCTGACTCCACCCTCATGTGTTCCACCTGTGTCCGATTGTCTTCCCTCCCTCTTGTGTATTTAAACCCTGTGTCTTCCCCTGTCTGGTTGCCAGTTTGTTTGCTACACTCGTGTGCTCACTTACCAGCGTTTTTGGATCCTGTCAGTCTGTCTGCCCGTTGTGACCCGTTTCGTCTTTCGACCACCGATTCTGCCCGTTCCTGTTTTGCCTGCTCGTCTGTGACCTGGTTCGTTTACCCGACTCCGATTCTGCCTACTCCCTTTGGTACCTCAGCCTCCAACGATTACCTGTGTTTCAACCCTGTGCCTGGATTACTGACTGTGAGTTTTTGCCTGTCCCTCATGTACCGTTGCCTTTTGTTCTGCTCTCCCGTGTATGACCTGGCCTGTTTTTTGACCTCCCTTTTGTTTATTCCTAGTCGTGGTTCCGTTGCGTTTTTCCCGGCTCGGCCACGCTGGTTGCCAGCTGATTCTACTCACGGCCCAGACGTCAAGCCCCGGACACAGCGTCATCACAGATTCACTAATTATTGTGTGTTGTGTCTCTTCCCTTGTTAAAGTGTTCAATAAACACCCTCGAACTCACGTCAGTCTTTTGGTCTTGCAGTTGGGTTCAGCCTCTGTACTAGTCCCATCACATGTTCATGAACTCAAAGTTCAGAGACGTCACTCCTTCTACATCCTCACCTGAAGAAAGGGCCTGGACTCAGCTGCTCAACCAACCATCTCAAGCAGTGTCCCTTACAGTACTGATCATTTTCTTGTCTCTTCTTGTTGTTGTAAAAGTTATCTTTGTATTGTGTAAGGTTCAACGTATATATTAAGTGTTAATTATGATGTAGACCTAGACCACGGCACCCGTTCAGGGGGCCTGGATTTAGTGACCTCAGAGCATCCTGTGGTGCATTGTGTTTGTCTATTTTCACAAACACACACTGACTGCTCCGCTGAAACCATCACAATTACAACCCAAAGAGTTAAATAACATCTCTGAAAACGTAGTTGTAAAATTGTAAGTGAAACTGACTGTAGATGTGAGTGAAACTGTAAATGTAACTGCATCAGACTGAATAACTCTGATAAATAGATGAACTCACTGACTTCAGTCAATTTACCTTTGAGATAAATAAACTTATGATTCATGACTTTCTGATATTGTCAATTCACCCATAAAAACCCAAACATCCATCACCAACCAAAACAATTTACTGATCTAAACTGTTTAATCCCTGTTGATCCACTAATCCTATTAATCCATGTCAATAATTGGTGTAAAATGTAGTTCATCTTTTCATGGTCATCAGATATGACCCATTTGGACGTTCAGAGGCTCCGTAGTGAACATAGAAACACCGTCATCTTCTCCAACATTGATTCACCAGTAAAACCCATGGAGTTGGATCAATGCCAGTGGATGGACACACTGGGTTTATGTTCAGTTAATGACAGATTGAACTGAAAAAGACACAGTTTATTCAGTTTGATCTGTTTCTGATAGAAGAACCATCAACTTTAATCTGAGCTTTAATGAACATCTACATGATCAGAGAATTAAATATAGGAAAATATCTGATTTATACTGATAAAATACAAACTACAGAAGATATTATAATAAATGGAGATAAATCACTTGAGAAAGGTTAGATACAGAGTAAATTCATTTGTGAACTGACACTAAAGTAGTGCTGGACCTTTATGGGTTAATGAACACTGTTCAGTGTTTGGTTTAATATTCTTCATCTGATCATTTCAGATGGTCCATGCTGACTGTCTCATCAGTGTTGTGTCTCAGTGGTCTGGTTCTGGTTCTGGCTCGGTCCATGACTCCTGAGTCTATCGGACCTCTGGAATCTGTCAGCGTGGATCACAAGGTGAACCACACAACCTCTGTTTAGAACCACTGTTTCCATCAGATCTGTGTCCAGAATGTGTCTGTATTTCTGAGGTTGTGATGCTGAGGTTTTGTGTTGACAGGTGAATTGTCTGGTGTGTTTGTGGGGGACAGGGGGTCTACCTACCAGCCTTTTCTCCTGACACCATACACAGACCCCCAGGAACCACAGCAGACCTACAGTCATGCCCATGCCAGGACAAGGAGCAGGATCCAAACGACCTTTGACCTCCTGAAGGAACGCTTTCACTGTCTTCACCACTTAAGGGTCAGCCCTTTGAGGTCATGTGACGCCCCCCCCCTCCCCCTCCACAACAAAAGTGCATCACACTTGGACTGGGACAATCCTGCCATCTTCCCTGATGACCGCAGTGGTCAGCTGGTCAGGGACCAATATGTGTTCAATTATTTGAGTTCACATGCATGATTTCAGTTAAATATGTCCTGCAGGGGCAGAGGAATTTGTGGGGTTTTTTTGTTATTCAGTTTAAATTGATTTGGTTGGTTTTGATGTTTGTGTTATTTACTGTATGTATGTTTTTTGTTGTTTCTATTGTTACTAAACTAAAGGCATTGGTATTTATTTTATTTCATTTTGTTTTTTGTTTGGTGATATGAATTGGGGGGGGGGGGGGGTCGGCAGAATAAACTCAGGCTTCAACCTATTCCTTTACAGACTCTTCAGTTTGTAAACATTGTATCTGCATAAATGTATGATGTTTGAAATGTCTGAATGAACACAATTGAACTGAACTGATGTAATGATTGCAAAATCATCTAAAATCATTTATGTTAAATTATTGAAATGAATAATCCCAAATGTTTGTATACTGACAGTGGGTCTAGTTCCTGTGATTCCATTGTGTAATGGGCAGTGAAATAACTATTGGTTTCCATTTGTGGTGACTGTTGACTGAGATGAGGGATGAGATGAAATAAATCCTGGAGTTTAGCCTGGTCTGGAGCAGACTAGCTCCACAGAATAAATCTCCATGGTAACTTGTATCAAAACATTTCCTGCTTTCCCCTATCCTGCTTTTGTGAAACAGGATCATGGATAAGTTGAGCCAGGATAACCAACATATCCTGGCTTAATCCCTTCTCCTAGTTTTGTGAAATAGGCTCCAGAAGTCTGTGCCTCATCACCCACTTCCTGTCTGACATCTGGCTCCTCCTTGGCCCCGCCCCTCTCCAGTGTCAGACAGCAAACCAGCTAAAGTTTGATTGACAGCTAGATGACCGTGTTATCTGGGGGGGGCAGGACACTTGTAATTTGGATTGGGTGTAAACTTAGACCTGTTCAACCAAATGACCAATCAGCTTTGTGTTCTTATATTATTGACCCTTGGTGAACCACCGGTAGATCACGAGCAACGTGTTGGAGACATCTGGACTAGTTCTATTTTTAGAACAGGCCTGCAGACTCGCGTGGCCCCTGTGGTTGACCCGGCGCCCGCGTGCACCGGGTTGGTGAGCCCCGCATTAGGTCCACACCGGCCCATACCCTCATAGTATTATAAGGAGGACGGAAACCGACCGAGCCCCCCCCAAACACACACACACACACACACACACACACACACACAACCAGCATTTGAAACATGCGCGTGCATCCCCGTTGCCAGGTTACTGGACAGAATATATAGAGTGGACGGTTATTATTCTTCCCTTTTCCATGAGAGCTAGCAGTAGTAGTAGCAGTGTAGCAGTGTAGTTAACTAAGCTAACGAACTCAAAACTTAAAAAAACACCGACAAAGGAGCCACAGACGGAAAACTTCGCCACCAGGATCAGGACCAGGACCAGGACTAGGACTAGGACCAGACAGCGGACTAGAACCAGGACCCGGACCCGGACCGACCGGGAGGAAGTTTGCCGCCATGGCAAAGGTAAGAAAAAAAGTCCTTTTATACTAGTCATTTCATCTAGATAACACTTAGAGCAGGATTAAAACAGGAAAAACTAATGGAAACCTGTGTCAGACTGGATCAGATTACCAAACCGGTCCGCAGAAAACATACTAATATCTGTTTGTTTGCTTAATCAGTAAATATGAAGATCATAGAAGGGTACCTATAGTTTTAAATACCAATATGCAGGTCTGATGAGTAGTTTTAGTAATCAGAGTAGCACACCTATAGTTTTAAATACCAATATGCAGGTCTGATGAGTAGTTTTAGTAATCAGAGTAGCACACCTATAGTTTTAAATACCAATATGCAGGTCTGATGAGTAGTTTTAGTAATCAGAGTAGCACACCCATAGCTTTAATAACCATATGCAGGTATGATGGGTATTTTAAGTAATCAGAGTAGCACACCTATAGTTTTAAATAACCAAATGCAGGTCTGATGGGTAGTTTTAGTAATCAGAGTAGCACACCTATAGTTTTAAATAACCATATGCAGGTCTGATGGGTATTTTAAGTAATCAGAGTAGCACACCCATAGTTTTAAATAACCATATGCAGGTCTGATGGATATTTTAAGTTATCAGAGTAGCACACCTATAGTTTTAAATAACCAAATGCAGGTCTGATGGGTAGTTTTAGTAACTTTTTATTAAGTTTTTTTTTAGTAATTACTACAACTACCCATCAGACCTGCATAGGGTTATTTAAAATTATAGGTTTGCTACTCTGATTACTAAAACTGCCCATCAACCTCCATATGAAATTACTAAATTTACCTAAATAATACTATAAAGAAAAGTAAAACTGATTTAAAAAAAAAATAGAGATTTATTTTAATCGGATAAGTTTGAGATAAAACTAAGACTGATATTAAGAAAAACTGAAGTTAATTAGTCAATTTATTTCAACAACACTTAAAACAGGAGTAAAAGTGATGAAAAACTGATGTAAACCTTGTCATATTATTTAATAAACCTCAACATCAGACTGATATTGAATAAAATCTGAGGTATATTTAGAAAAATAATTAATTTTACATGAAACTGAGACAAACACCAAAGCAAAAATCAGCCAAAATCACTGAATTTATCTAAATAATACTCAAAAGAAAGTAAAACTGCTAAAAATAGGGATTCAGTAAATAGTGTGACAAGTTTTCAATAAAACTCGACGCCCACATTTCCTGAAGGAATTGTAGTTCCTGGTGTTTGTCTCTTGCTAGATTTGTGGACTTGTGTCTCAGTGCGATGTGCCTCTGAAAGTTCTGTTGTTCCACATAAAATTTTTTGTGTACAAGTTCTTTATTCCAAAAGCCTTTTCCTCTAACTGTGCAGCAGTACAACAGGCCAGATAAAAAATATGGATGAGCTGAATTATTGAGAGTGTTTTGAAGAGCTCAAAGCAAACACATCACCCTGGCCTGAAACAAAGCACATCCAAATGACAGGAGTTGAATGTCAGAATGAGTCATTTGCATGAAAAAGTTTGAAAAGGTTGAATACTGACTTGATTTTTGTATTTTCCAGACCCTGCGAGGTTGGACCCGGCCCCTGCTTCGTTGGCCTCAGGCTTTGTCACCCATTCCTGAGGAGACCCCTGCCTCCGGCTGTCCAGCGCAGAGCCGCATCCCAAGACCAATACGGTCTTTTCTGCGGTGCCTGCGCTCCAGCCGCAAGTACCAGGAGTATCTCCGAAGCAGAGCGGCGGACCCCCGCTTTCAGCCTCTGGCTGTACCAAGGCCCCCAGCGGCCCCCTACCCCCAGCCTCCGGCTGTCTCGAGGACCCCGGCGCCCCCCCGCCTTCCGCCCCCGGCTGTCCCGAAGACCCCGGTGGCCCGCCGCCTTCCGCCTCCGGCTGTCCTGAGGACCCCGGTGGCCCGCCGCCTTCCGCCTCCGGCTGTCCTGAGGACCCCGGCAGCCCGCCACCTTCCACCTCCAGCTGTCCCAAGGACCCCGGCGGACCCCCGGCTTCCGCCTCCGGCTATCCCAAGGACCCCGGCGCCCCCTCGCCTTCCGCCTCCGGCCGTCCCGAGGACCCCGGCGCCCCCCCACCTTCCGCCTCCGGCTGTCCCGAGGACCCCGGCGGCCCGCCGCCTTCTGCCTCTGGCTGTCCCGAGGACCCCGGCGCCCCCACGCCTTCCGCCTCCGGCTGTCCCGAGGACCCCGGCACCTCCCCGCCTTCTGCCTCTGGCTGTCCCGAGGACCCCGGCGCCCCCCCGCCTTCCGCCTCTGGCCGTCCCGAGGGCCCCGGCGCCCCCCCGCCTTCCGCCTCCGGCTGTCCCGAGGACCCCGGCGGCCCGCCGCCTTCTGCCTCCGGCTGACCCGAGGACACCGCGGCCCCCGCCTTCCGCTCCCAGGACACCGGCGGCCCCCCGCCTTCCGCCTCCAGCTGTTTGGAGGCCCTGAGTGCCTGGGATGGAGCAGCGCCCCCCCCCCCCCCCCACACACACCCTCTGTCTGTCTCTCTGTTTCCCCCTCTTTCTCTCTCTCTCTCTCTGTTTCTCTCTTTCTTCCTCTCCTTTCTCTCTCTTTCTCTATCTCCTCTCTCTCTCTCTCTCTCTCTCTCTCTCTTTTCTCGGTTTGCTCCCTCTCCTGTTCGCTCTCTTCCTTCCCTCGTCCTGTTCTTCTCTCTGTATTCCTCTCTTCTCCCTCTCCTGTTCTTTCCTCTCTTTCTTCTCTTCGCTCTTCTTCTCTTCCCGCTCGTCTCTTATCTCTCTATCTTCTCTCTTTCTCTCTCTCCTGTTCCTCTCTTTCTCCCTCTCCTCTCTCTCTCTCTTTTTCTCTCTTTCTCCCTCTCCTTTCTCTCTCTTTCTTCCTCTTCTCTCTCTCTCTCTCTCTTTTTCTGTCTCTCTCTCTCTCTCTTTCTCCCTCTCCTGTCTCTCTCTTTCTCCCTCTCCTCTCTCTCTCTTTCTCTCTTTCTCTCTTTCTCTCTTTCTCCCTCTCCTCTTTCTTTCTTCCTCTCTCCTCTCTCTCTCTCTCTCTTTCTCCCTCTCCTCTCTCTCTCTTTCTCTCTTTCTCCCTCTCCTGTCTCTCTCTTTCCCCCTATCCTCTCTCCCTCTCTCTCTCTCATTCTCTCTTTCTCCCTCTCCTGTCTCTCTCTTTCTTCCTCTTCTTTTCTCTCTCTCTCTCTTTTTCTCTCATTCTCCCTCTCTCTCTTTTTCTTCCTTTCTTCTCTCTCTCTCTCTCTCTCTCTCTTTCCCTCTCCTCTCTCTCCTTCTTCTTTCTCCCTTATGTCCTCTCTTTCCCTCTCTCTCTCTCTCTCTTCTCCTCTCTGCTCTCTCTTCCCTATCTCCTCTCTCTCTCTCTCTCTCTCTCATTCTCTCTTTCTCCCTCTCCTGTCTCTCTCTCTGTTTCTCTCTTTCTCCCTCTCCTGTCTCTGCCTTTCTTCCTCTCTTCCTCTCTCTTTCTCTTCCTCTCTTCTCTCTCTCTCTCTTTCTCCCTTCTCTCTTCTCTTTCTTTTTCTCTCTTTTCCCTCTCTGGTCTCTGCCTTTCTCTCTCCTCTCTCTTTTCTTCTCCTCTCTTTCTCTCTCTCTCTCTCTCTCTTTCGCCTCTCTGTTCTCTTTTTCTCTCGTCTTATCTTTCTTTCTTTCTTCTCTTTCCTCTTTCTCTCTTTCTTTCTTCTTCCTTCGTTCTTTCTTTTTTCTTTCACCCAGCTGGTCAAGGCAGATGACCATCCTCCAGGAGTCTGGTTCTGCTCCAGCTTTTCTCCTTGTTAGAAGGAAGTTTTTCCTGGCCACTATCACACTAAGTGTTTGCTCCTGGAGGATTCTGCTGGGTTTCTGTAGATTAGCTCAAGAGTCTAGTTTAAAACAAACTGATTTGATTTGATCTGATTTGGTCTGATTTGGTCTGATTTGATCTGATTTGATCTGATTTGGTCTGATTTGGTCTGATTTGATCTGACTTCAGATGATTTGGTCTGATTTGATCTGATTTGGTCTGATTTCAGATGATTTGATCTGATTTGGTCTGATTTGATATTAATTCCAATAAACTGTTTAAACCTCATCTTGTTCTTCTGTGTTTTGTTGTCTTGCTTTAATCGTACATGTCATTTCATGAGTGGATTGGACCTCACTGATCTAGTGCTTCGTAGTGGAAGATAGTGTTTAACCCTTAGCGCTCTGTCCATACTTTTGAGTTTGCCTTTATAGAACACATCAAAACTGTTAACCACATTTGTTCTATATTTTTCAGCACTATTTCACCTCCATGATATGATAATTCCTTTGCACTTACCTTATTTAACATATTGGACCCAATAATACACAAAAGTAGTAGAATACAATTTGAAAACACTCGATACTATTTATTACAAAGAAATTCCTAATCATGGTCTGATCTGTTTTAGAAGTTGAAAGAGTAAAGCAGGTTTGTATATGAACATATAAAGCTGTCTATCTATTAATCCTATCTCCAGGTTTTCATGGTTGATGAATCTCAAACAAAACCTTTTTTCTTTTCTCATGCTTCCATCACCCTGGAGGGTTAAAGAGCAGAGTTGAAGTGTTTGTCAAGGCGTCCACCACAAACTGTAGATTTACAAACTGTACATTTAGTGTTCAAGTGTAAACTGGTGAGGAAGGAAGTAGTTAATGCTACTGTAATAGTTGGAAAAGCTCCTCCAATATTTAACAACAATTGTGTCTTTTCATGACAGTGTTTGTAAAATGTTGGGTGGTATCAGCCCTCACAGGTTGGAATACGTCATTAAGGTTCAGTTCATTTGGAGAAACGTGAGACAGAAACAGGATGAAAAACTGTCGTCTGAAAAGGAACTTTGAAAAGTCCAATGTCTGACTAAGAAGTAGAGGAACAGAGAGGAAGTATAAAGTTCTATCCAATGGAAATAGTCCAATAACTCCAAAACAGATGATATATGATGTGGGATGTGTGATAGGACTTTGTTCTATTTCACTACTGAGGCTTTTACAAAACAGAAAACTGGACTCATTTGTGGAAGCACCCAAACTGAAAGGCTTAACTGAGTTATTCCAGGAGATGATTTCTTTTTAGTTTGTGCTAAAACTTTAACAGACGTTTCACTGAAATTCAAGAAAATCAACCATGAAATATCTGTGAAAAATCCATCAATGACAAATAATAAGCATTGGCAAGATGAGCAGCTCAAAGATATCATATATTTAATATATTTTAAAAGCATGCAGTAGATCTGTTAAATAGTAAATTTGATGGGGTTGTTTTTGTAGTTTTGCATAATGCTGAACTTTTCAGTCCTCTCTAGACTGTCTGCTAGTATAATTAACATGCTGATTTGAAAGAATTATTTCTTTTATTGATGTGGAAGAAGTAAAACAGTGTGTATTCAAACCCAGAGGTGCTGGTGAGTTTGGTCACATTACAAAGGTCGGATGGGTTCAGGTTTTTGGGGTTTTTTTTTCCACCTGTGTATTTATTTATTTTTCCAAAGACAATAATCCCTTTACAACAAATAATTAATAATAATTAATACAGTAAATAATAATACAAACACTAAAAAAGGTGCAAAACAGAATTCTCACAGTAAGGCTCATATTCAATATAACAAACATGACAGGGCAGTAACATGCATTATAGTTGATACAGTCCAAGACATAAATCATTTTTATCATCCTTAGAGGTCACTGATGGTCCGACAGTTCACTTAGTGGTCTCAGAGTGAGACGCGTTTCAAACAAAACAAAACAAACAAACAGACGTATACTAAATGCATTGCAATACTCATTTGTTGATGGACATATTCAGAGAGCATGCCTCCAATACTTTCCTCCCCTCTAAGAACACCATAAAAGATCTCCACATTCTGTCAAAGATGAGAGATTTACCCTTTAACATAAAGGTGAGTTTTTCCAGTGGTAGAGTGTTCCACAGTCCTGCAAGCCATGCACTAACACTTGCTTTAATAGTGGATTTCCAACATTTGGCTATGGTATATTTAGCTTGGAGCATACATAAGGTAATCATACATTTGTTGGTCTCGTTAAGATTATGATTTGCAGGAAAAAAAACCCAAAGATACACAGTTTGGCATCTATAAATAATTTTATACCAGTAACATGAAAAATCATATCTATTACTTCACTCCAAAAAGCCTGGATTTGTGGGCAGTCCCATAGGCAATGGTATAATGTGGCCTTTCTGCCACATTTGTAGCATGTGTCTGGAATATTAGGGTGGAATTTGTTTAACCCAGTTGGTGCTACATATACTCTCATTATCCACTTATACTGAAGTCATTTCAAATGGGTATTTATTGTTTGTATTTGGGATTTGAAGCAAATCTTCTGCCAGTCCTCAGTTGGGATTATAGAATTGAAGTCCTCACACCATGCCAGTCTTTCTCTGTCTGAGGAAACCTTTGATCCATCCATGATTATTGCAGAGAAACTTGAGGGCAGTCTCCTCTTAAAGTCTTGGTTTATTGCTATTTTTTCTACTGCGCTAAGAGTAGGTAGTGATAGTGACTTCTGTATCTTAAATATGCAGCTTCTTATCTGTAAGTATTTCAAAAAACATTTGGATTGAATGTCGTATTTTTGTCTCAAATCTTAAAACGACATGAAAGTGTTATTATTCAATAAGTCTGCAATTATACTTAGGCCTTTATTTGTCCAAATTTTAAAACCAGAATCTTGTTTGCCGGGTGTAAATTCACTGTTTCCCCAGATGGGTGTAAACTGGGATAACACTGGTAACTCACCTATATGTTTATGAACCTCATACCATACCAAAATCGTATTTTTAACAAATGGGTTATGTGTTTGTGTCTTTAACTCTTTTAATTTAGCTGAGTGTAAATGTCAATGAAGCGGTAGAGGGGATGTCATTTTTCTTTCCATACTCATCCAGGATGGTGGTGTCTGTGGTGAAAACCAACAAAAGGCAGTAGTAAGTTGGGCAGCCCAGTAGTACCATCGCAGATTTGGGAGTTTCAGGCCTCCTCTATCATAGGGGAGATAAAGCAAAGCTAAGCCAAGTCTAGCCCGTCTGTTGTTCCAAATGAAATTACAAAATATGCTTTTCATCTTTGAAAACAAATTAAGAGGAGGACCAAGAGGAATGGAATGAAAGAGGTAGAGAAATTTTGGAAGAACATTCATTTGAAGTATGTTGATACGCCCTGTCATTGAAACTGGCAACATTAAGTCCATGCCATTTTCCTAAAGTGGCAAAAAAAAAATAAAATAAATTAACATAAAAACATTACACAACCTCCCATATATGATACTACCATTTGGGGGAAACTTTCACACACAGAATACATTCAATAATATTTTATTATACACATATGTGATAATTTATGTAGAGAAATTATTTGGTTGTACATTTTTTGTTATTCATAGTCATTCCACAGAGCCATAACAGACCCACAAATTCAATGCATCACACATTCTGAGGTTCAGATCCAGCTGCCTGTGATTCTACACATGGCCAGTAGGTGGTTTCGTGTGCACATGAAGCCTCGAGAAATGAACCCTTTCTCGAATCAATTGGCTCAAGTGGTTCGATGCCTCATGAGGCTTCATCTCACCATCACTAGTATTGATAGTATAGTATCATTAGTCAGTACTGATGCTCCCGAATTATTCTGCAAATGTAACCGTGGTGACAAAACTGAGTATATACCACTGTAATTCACGTCTGTTCCAGTGAGTGAGTATAATCTCGCGTTGTTTCATAAATTCTCGCGAGATGGTCACATGGGTCGGTGCAACCAATCGGCATTGGTGTTTTGGACGTCATCCAGTCACGTGATGGGGGGGTAAACAAGCACTGCTCTATATACACGCGGTGGTCAGTCACTCAGGTGTAGTGGAGACGCCTCTCACGCAACACGCTAAAGGTTGGTTTGAATCCATTTTTCACTTCTGTTTTCACCGCAAATGAGTTAACATTCTGTGTATACATTGGGGTGTTTAGGAGCCCGTCCACCAACCCGACCGACGCAACCCGAGCCACGTTAACCGGCCGGTATGACCGGAGTTTTCACCCGAATTGGTGAGTGGTGCTGCGCTAGCTTAGCCGCGGCTAATTCATTCATATGCTGTGGTTAGTCGGTGATTTTTGCTGCCGTTTCCACACAAGGGTTCTTCAACCTTAATGTCCAGGCCTGTTTAATTTGACTTATGATACGAACTTATTTACTGAATTAATGATATTAATGAATAATACTGATATTGACTTGTTCAACTGTTTATTTATTTTCATGACCTAATTAATGCATTGATACTGTGTACTTATTTTCATTACTCAACTGTGTTAATGATTTGATTAATGCTTGAGTCGAAGATTAATTGTTTATTTATTTTTCATGACTTAATTAACTGTATTAACAGTCTGATTAATACATGAATTGATATTGTCTTTATTTCATTACTTAGTAGTATTTATGATTTGATTAATGAATGGACCTGTGATTAATTAACTTTGAATATTATTTATTTTATAATATGATTAATGTACATTCATTGAATGATTGGATGCACGATTGATTGAATTTGATTTATTAGTTAATACAGCTGATGATATATGGTGTACACACTGGATTTAACTTGTTGCTTGTTTAGTAACTGAATCCTGTTTTCTATACAGGCCAGGTTGTTCTGATAATTCTGATGATGGCGAGTTAATGAACCAGGCTTTGAGCCTAGCCCACGACTTCAACGTTTGCACTTACCCAGTGCGAAGAACCCCCTACTGCATCCTGCTGTTGGCTGGTAGGAGGACTCTTTCAGCCCGCACCCTTTTTCACACTCCGCCCCTTACATACTCACTCATTGTCCACTTCCAAACGGTTTCCCCTTCCAACAAAAACTCCACTGCCATACCCGCATCCATGGACTCATCTTCATAAAATCCCAGTGTGGGTTTTTGAACAGTACAAACTATATGTTTGGGGACTCTCAAATCAGTTGTGAACTACGGTGTTGCATTTCTGTACAAACTGAACCGCTGCAGCTTTATTTCAATTGTTTATTCGTTACTGCACTATTGTTATATGTGTTGGTTCATTGTTTATTTTTTTCAATATATGGTACCTATTTAAACGCAACCCTCAGTCTGTTCTCTCTCTCTCTCCTTGAGTCATTCCTAGTCTTCTGATTTGCTCGAGCTTGTAGTTATTATATATTAATTCCTAATTAATTACAACTTGTAATTACACATATGCTACACAAAACTTTAATCCAATTACAAAAATTGTTACCAAAGCCAAAACGTACAAGTACTGCGTGTAGATGTCGATTTTCAACTCGATCAAATGCTTTCTCTGCATCTAATGAGAGTACTGCTGTATCTGACTGTTCTGTTTTTGCATAAATAATATGAAGAACCCTGCAGACGCAATGGAAAGCTTGACGTCCCCTAACAAAACCATTTTGATCTGGATCAGAGAGAAAAGGCAGATATTTTTCAAGCCTTCTTGCCAATATTTTAGCAATTATTTTTGCATCAGAATTAATCAATGAGATCGGTCGATAGGAGTCACATTTAGTTGCTGATTTTCCAGGTTTCAATATCAAAATTATAAGGGCATAACGCAAGGATGGTGGAAGTTTAGCAAAATTAAAGCTTTCTACATACATGTCTAATAGTGGTGATACTAACTTGGTCTTAAAAATGTTATAAATGTCAATAGGCAGCCCATCAGGGCCAGGGGCCTTCCCCCCTTTCATTCTGTCAGTTGCTTCAGAAATTTCAGCTGCTGTGATGGGAGAATCTAAATCAACTTTAGCTTCCTCACTAAGTGAAGGGAGCATTAACTGATCCAAAAAATCTTAAACAATCATTAGTAACAAAGCCCTCCGACGAATATAACTTTGTATAATCTGATTCAAAAAGTGTGTTCATTTTTTGAGGATCTGATATTTTATCTCCATTAGCATTCACAATCTCTGTAATAGTTTGTTCATTTTGTAATGTTTTTAAGCGCCAAGCAAGTCATTTCCCTGCCTTCTCTCCCTGATCGTAATAGGTCTGCTTCAGTCTAATTAGGCCTGCCAGGGCTTTATTGGTAGATAACATTCTATATTTTGCTTTTAGAATGGCTAATCTCTGTTGTTTTTCTGTACAGTTATCTTCAATTATTTCTGGTTCCAGTTCCTTTATATCTCTTTCCAGCTGTAATATCTCTAAGTAGGGATGTCCGATATTGGCTTTTTTGCCAAAAACCGATATGCCGATATTGTCCAACGCTTAATTTCCGATTCCGATATCTACCGATATCGCTGCCGATATATGTGGGATATTAAACTAATTTTAGGTAACATCACATATCTCCTGTCATGGAATTAACACATCATGCCTAATTTTATTTTGATGCCCCATTGGATGCATTCTCAAATGCAACAAGGCTTTTAAAATGTAAACACTGTCTGTGCAAAGAATACATACTTCAACTTAACTCTTTCCCCGCCAGAGCATTTTCCAGTGAGTTGGTAGCCAGCGCCAGCCTTTTTGATCATTTTCACTAATCTTTGGAGGTTGACTGAAAATGTTGTTAGGAGTATGTGAACACTGAATACATCAAACGAAAGAACAGAACTTCAACTTTTAAACACAAGAAACGATTTTATTCTATCTTCATTTGTTCGTGAGATATGAACATTTGAATATTGGTCATTTTCAGGAAAAAACTGAATTTTGAGCAAAAAACTGAGAAAACTGCATTTTTTTCCAAAGATATTGATTTTCAAGATAAAATTGATTTCCTATTTACATGTTTGACTCTTTCTCATTTACCAACAGTAACACTGTATTCCAAATCACAAAATAAAATAACAACAATAATAATAACAAACAGCTCTAAGATATCCCATCATTCCACAAAATATTAGAGGAATCTACACCAAACTTTAGACCAAACATCTTCTAAAGCACCAGGTTCCTTCTAAACTTATCACATTTACATACATCAGTTATAAGTCTTCCACATAGTAGTTTAGTTTTTTGATATAAACACTTCAATATTCCTCATTTTCAAGAAAAAAAGAAACAAATTCACTAAATACTGTAGATTTCTGGCCTTTCCTTGGCTGTACCATGTCCTCCTTTTGGACCAGCTGCTGTGTTTGATCTGGAAATAATTATATGGACATCTAGTTATTTATCTATGTATGAATTTACGTATTTATTTATTTCCTACTAAAGCCAAATCCAACAGTGTCTTCCCTGTGTCCTGCTGACATTCTACAGCTGACTCTGTTCTGTGTCCTCAGTCTGAATCTGAACTCACTCTAACAGATGAACACTAGCTGTCCTTTGTCTTGTCCCATGTCTGTGTGTCTGTCTTCTCCTTGAATGTCCACTAGAAATGTCTCTTTTCTCTTCCTCCTGTCTGTCATTTTCTCCGTGTCACTCCGTGCCCCCCCCGCATCTTGGTGTCGGACCTGAGCCGCTCCGTGTTTCCCGTGTTCCGTGTCCGTCTCCCTCACCTTCTATTTCTCCGTTCCTGTCTCTAAATGGTTCTTCTGTAGCTCCATCATATATTGAATTGTCAGACTCTGTCTCCATAATCATCTTTAAGGCTCTTGAAACTGCGCGTGGTTCCTGCACAGTCTGCATTTCCTCATTCAGTGAGTGCCGCTGGATGCGTCGCCATGGGATACGGAGACTCCAGTGTGAAAACATTAAACCCGGTCCGTCATTTTTCCGAAAAAGCTGCTTAATTGTTTGTTTTTGGACTAAGGAAAGTAATTCACACGATCCGCAACAGCTTCAAGTACAGTATAACAGTGAAAACACGGAGTGACGGAAAATCTCGTCATTGGCGAAGAAAGAGAAGTTGTGGAAAAAATGCCATATTTATTTCTTTTCTCTCCCTCCATGAGTCTATTACAGTGTGCCAACTCTACTGTACAATTTTGAAAACTGCTCATTTCTTTCAGCTACAAACAATGCTTCATTTACGCGTCGGTAAATGCCGGTGAGATCAAGGCATTATTTTTTCGGTTTTATTGATAGGCAAAAAAACCGATACAATATTCACCAATATTACATTTTTATGCCAATATCAGGCCGATAATACCGGTGGGCCGATATTATCGGACATCCCTATCTCTAAGTATTGTATATCTGATTTATTCCTTGTGCATCCCATCATTTGACCCCTCATAAAAGCTTGGAAAGCCTCCCATCTTACTGAGGCAGATGTTTCTGTTGTGTTCAAATGAAAATAGTCATCTATATTTTGCCCAACGGAGCCAAGGAATTTGGGACTTTGTAGCCACTGCGGCTTTAGACGCCAAAGGGTTTTCCCTTTGACAACAGTTGTAGCCGAGTAATTAAGAAAAAGTAAAGCACGGTCAGAGATGAGAATACTCTTGTATATACAGCTACTAACCTTAGGAGCAAGCAATTTGGACATAATAAAGTAATCTATGAGACTATAAGATTTATGTGTATAGCAAGAATATTCTCTCTTTTGGGGATTTTCTACCCTCCAGATATCAATTAGGTTAAACTCTTGCATAAATTGAAGGATTATTTTCCTGCTTTCTGCATGGGTTAAGTCTAAGCCTGAAGAGCGGTCAAGTTTTGGATCAAGGGTGCAGTTAAAATCACCTCCAATTATTATGCTACCCTGTAAAGAACAAATAAGTACAAATACATTATTATAAAAATGTGGGTCGTCATTGTTAGGGCCGTATAAATTCACAAGAATCAGATCTTGGTTTATTAACAAGGCTTTTATAATGATAAATCTGCCCGCTGGATCCAAAATTGTCTTCTGTATACGAATAGGATCGAATAGGATCTGTATGCTTGATCCTATTCATAACTTGCTGTCAGGTTCAGACCACCTAAATTCAAGGAAAGACACAAGAACACACAGGAGTCAAGTATCTCTTGCTCGCGAGGAGAGTAGTTGACAGAACACTGCTCAGTCACAATGCCCCAACTCACTCTGAGGGTCCTGCCCTCGCTCTCCTCTTTTATTTCATTTGGGTGTTCCCTAGTTACATGGGTGTGATTAGTCTGAGGGTTTACATATTGATCACATTGTTAGTACATGGGTAGCCTTTGTGTGAACTTCTGCTTTCGATCAGACGACATGGGTCAACTGGTCTCCAAGGCATGGTCCCCATTCTCCGAGGTGCTTTCACTTCTGCAAAACCTGTAAAAGAACTCTAAGAGCACTTTTCCCTCATTCAACATAGCATATAATATCATAAGTATGGCATGAATGTGATAACTTATGTACAATTATTCTAACACTTGCTTTACTTTTACTAATTTCCTTAGACTTCTAACATTCCAGGATATTATATGAAGATCTAAATTCCTATTTATTTATTAATGCTATGGTTATGGCATGACCCTGTTGATAACATTTTGCCTTTCTTGTAAGAGATAAATAAATAAAAATGATAATGATAATAATAATGATGATAATAATTATAAAATAAGTTTGCAGCTAACTTTCAACAAAGAAAGCACTGAAACACTGTTACTGTTTCAATGCAACAAGAACAAGAAAAGCACTCGGAGAGCACAGACCTCCACCAAGACAGTTCTGGTCCCCCCCCCCCCCAAATCACCATCAAAATGTAGTCACTTCTTCCTTCTGCCAGTATCAACATTTCCTGAAATTTTCATGAAAATCTGTCCATAACTTTTTGAGTTATCTTGCTAACAAACAAACAAACAAACAAACAAACACGCAGACACACAAAGCAAAGTGATCACAATAGAAAAAGGTAACAATGGTTTGTTTTTTACCTGATAACAAAGAATCTCCAATCCCTCAGTGGCCTCCTCAATGGGACCGAATCCTCCACAAGTGACCTGTTGTGATGAGGTCAGGCTGACTGTGAAGTTTGGATGCAAGTGGTCAGCCATTAAATGTTCACCGAAATAAACTGTTTTGAAAAATTAAGAATTAATTCCATTCCTGTATTGATGTCTCGCATTGATGTGGATAAAAGGAAAATGAGGAAATATACTGGGGGACCGAGCCTTCGCCGCAGCCCCCCCCACCCCCCACCCTATGGAACTCACTCCCACAAAACATCAGGAACTCAGACTCAGTACAAAACTTCAAATCACTGCTCAAAACTCACCTGTTCAAACTTGGATTTTCTTCAGCCTCTTTTTTTCTCTGTTCTTTTTGTTTTGTTTGTTTGCGAAGTGTCTTTGAGTGTCCAAAAAAGCACTATATAAGTGTGATGTAGTATTATTATTATTATTATTATTATTATTATTATTATTATTATTATTATACTCTTCTTGATGTGAAACTTTTCTCAGCTTTTTAATAATTTATAACACAAAACCAGAACTTTACTACAGCATATAAATTTAACTTCATGAAAACTTAAAAATCTACTGGTGCATTAAGGATCAAAACAAAAAAAAAACATTATTGGAATTATTAACAACAAATGGCTAAATGCGCATTTCCATATGAAACATTCTACATTTTAAATACATTTTCTTTGACTTCACTTAAAGACTCATAAGATAAAATCATAAAGTTCAGACCAGTGAACTGTCTTTCAGGGATAAATAGACTGAATTAACACAAACAAAAAATAATGTTTTCCTCTTACCAAGTGGGAGCCACCATGTTTTTCAGGGAGTTTTTCGTCTCCTACGATGATGTACAGGAACGATAATATTGAATTCAACAGTTTGGTTCCAAGTCTTCTCTTTCCATAGTTCATCTCATACCTGTGTGTAAATACTGCAGAATCACACCTACCAGCACAAAGTTAGTCACATTTTGGGTGGAGCAGTTACACTTTATACTTCAACTTACCCAGACACCGGAAGGTTAATAGATAGAACTATTCTGAATGTTATGTTAATCATGTTTGCATGTATCTACAGTATACGTTCCAAAAAAAGAAATATAAACACAAGACATTTGTTAATCTATCATTTGTTTATTTAAAAACTTTACTTATTAATGCAATTGTGCTTTGCTCTCAGAAAGCAAGAACAAAAAAGTGACTTTTTTTAGTAGCTGGTGATTCTTTTCATTGATACCACAAGATTTCTCCTCTTGTGTATTCTTTTTTTTTTTTTCACTTTAAAATCTACAGTGTACTTTTGGATTCCCAACAAGATAACCCTTGTTAACATGCACAAAAACAGGAAAAAAAAACACAACCAAAGAACACTATAGTGCATTAAAAATCCCCTGCTCCACTGAAACAGGTATTGTTTTTTTAATCCTCCACAGTTGCATAGTTGGATGTTGTTAATGCAGCTGTAACCCATATGAGACAATGGCCTACTAAGGTTGTGTCATTTCAGTGCAAAACTCACACTGTCCAGTAGGATGCGCAGTTGCGCTTTGAATAACCTAAGCCTCCATGTGCGTTCAGTCACTTCACTTCAAAACACGCTCCGTACGGTTGTCTTGAGCTAACCAGAGCGAGCTTTACACCTTGGCAAACACCTGCGAGCTGTGAGAAGTGACTACTTGTTGAGAAATTCCATGTGAAAATCCCGGTGAGTGTACAACATGTTGGCTATTAGCCGGAAGCTAATGTTATGCTATGAACTTGACATTCTTACCAGATATCATTCAAAATAAATAAATAATCTGGAGTTACATGACCTTGTCATAATGTTTCCCCTAATGTTTTACCTGCTCTGGTGCATTTTGTATCACTGCAAATTGTATGTAATGATTAGAATAAGCTAATGCCCTAGCGCTAGCTGCTGATGCTAATGGCTAACGTGGTCCATGTCCTTATCTAGGCCTGAATTAGCATTACTACACTGTGGAAGCACGTGCTCTTTACACTGTAAATAAGTTTTATGATCAAATATACAGCCATTCAGTTGGAAGATGGTTTTGGTTGTAAAATCATAAGTATTGTGTGAATACTGTTAAAATGTCATTTCATTGTTATTGTTAAATGCAGTTAAAAAGCCAACAAGGTTAAAAAGGAATGATAAATAGTTTATTCTGATGAAGGAAATGTGGTTAATTTACACTTTCATGTTAACCAGTGTTTTATGTGTAAAAAATAGGAATTCTATTCAGAGGTTGCGCTAGACATTTTTATTGTCCATCATTTTGACGGACAGGGTCGTAAAAATTCCATCATAACATATTATCCTGTTATTTCAAAATTTTATTTTTTAATGATAAAGAGATATATTTAGTAGTATTTAATGTTCAAAAGCATCTCAATGATGCAGCAGCTGTAGTTGCTGTGAGCTGACAAACCAACGTGATATCACGACTCGCATAATTCTAAAGGCCACTTTGAATTGGTGTGTTATCATGCACTGAGGGTCAGAGTTCAGGTTCTGTGAACCACAGATCTACGCACAAATTGACATGCCATCAAATAACACATGAAAGGTAGAAAATGCGTATATATAGCCCACCAAATGCCATCAGAACTGGCGTATTCCTTACTTGTCCGTCATCCTTCACCACATCAGTCCGTCTTTTTTGAACCGCGTTTACCAATGCCATCATATTTACTGGGCTTTCTAAAATAAGGAGACTCAGCTGTCTGCACAGTTTGCACTAGCAAAGTAGCATCTAATTTTGGCTAAAGTCAGCAAAACACCGACACAAGACTTGACACTGACTGACTAATATTCACACTCACCATCACCTGGACAGGGGTCTACTACAGGTGGACTAACGGTGAGTCATGTGACTGCTGTTGTATTCAGTGTAGTTGTGAACAGTGGTGCTGTTGGTTCTATACAGGTGGATGCTGTTATGGACTGTTTGATGACTTGTTAAGACACAGACAGACCAGCGACTCTGCAAACAGGTTCTGTTCACAGTGTTGTGTGAAAACTTTCTTTGGTAGTGTTATGAGATGAGTGTGCGCGCGTGTGTGTGTTCCTTTAAGTGTGAGAGCGGTGTGTGGTGTGTGCGTATGGTGTGAGTGGTCGAGCAAGGTGAGGGAGCAGCAGTTTTGAGTATGAGTGTGTAAGAGGACAGAAGGAAAAAGTGTTCTAACATCGATATACTGTGCATAAAATAAAAGCTGCTGTCTTCCACTACTGGCAAGGGAGTTCACCCCGACATCGGCCCTGGAGGAAATCTGCCCTGTGCTCGCTGACTACGGTCGGACGAGCCGAGCAGGAAAGGTTAACAGTAGATTACCCTCAGTATTTGAATCTGTCAAAATTACTGACGGCCTTCAGAATTTTCTGACGTTTTAAAAAAAAAATCCGTCAATGACGGAATATTTGTGGTTAACGCGACCTCTGATTCTATTGTTGTTTCGATACCACAATGTGTGTTCGTACTAAAACTACACGCTAAATCATCATAACCTTGTAAGCTGACTAAGCTAAAGTACCAGAGTACTGAGATGTACATTCATTTATTTGGATACAACTGTCATTATGACATTTGAATGTTAAATTTTAATGCACTTCAGACAGAAACATAATTATAAGAACCAGAACCGAATGTTTACTTTCTGCACACTTTGTGTAGTTTGGTTTTCTAGTGATCTTGGAAATCTGATGGCGAGTCCAGCCCATGGTGACTGCGAGGGGTGTTAACGGTGTGGCCAGCCTGAATCCTCTGCCGCAGAAGAACTTCAACTTCAGCTATTTCCATTGGATCCAGATAAGACACAACAGCACTATAATACACTACCCGGGAAGCAACAGTTGCAACTAAAGACACTTCATCAACCAAACTGAACTCAAATCCTACTTTTTTGGGGAAAGAGCTCTATTTTATTTTGGGGTTTTATTGTTGTATTTTTATTTTCATAACATTGTACTCAAACAAATGCATTTCTCTCGTGGTGGAGTAATAAATCACTATTGTTCGTTTTTCTTAAATCTTAATTCATTCCAACCTATCATCTCCTCTACCGAACCAAGTAGATGTGAGTGCCTCACCTGCACTGGTCCACTCTAAGGGTGCTACACAACTTAAATAGCAACCCTCATGACAAGTTCATCAAAACTATATAATATTTCTACCAACCCCATTAGGTATTCTGCATTATCACGTCGACCTTCTGGGGGACAGATGAGATACATTCAAGAGGGAACAGATTTAGCAGATCTCCTACACAAACAACTACCCGTCTCTGCCACACTAGTCACTCACTACACTGTAAAATACAATTCCCAGGTTCGGTTGAGTTCACATTAAAGTGTTGATAATTAAAGGCGACCAGAGGAAACGTGGATGAATGAATAAGTAGTGCACAAACACACACTGACTGCTCCGCTGAAACCATCACAATTACAACCCAAAGAGTTAATTAACATCTGTGAAAACGTAGTTATGAAATTGTAAGTGAAACTGACTGTAGATGTGAGTGAAACTGTGTAAATGTAACTGCATCAGACTGAATAACTCTGATAAATAGATGAGCTCACTGACTTCAGTCAATTTACCTTTGGGATAAATAAACTTATTTTATCATGATTCATGACTTTCTGATATTGTCAATTCACCCATAAAAACCCAAACATCCATCACCAACCAAAACCATTTACTGATCTAAACTGTTTAATCCCTGTTGATCCACTAATCCTATTAATCCATGTCAATAATTGGTGTAAAATGTAGTTCTTCATCTTTTCATGGTCATCAGATATGACCCATTTGGACGTTCAGAGGCTCCGTAGTGAACATAGAAACACCGTCATCTTCTCCAACATTGATTCACCAGTAAAACCCATGGAGTTGGATCAATGCCAGTGGATGGACACACTGGGTTTATGTTCAGTTAATGACAGATTGAACTGAAAAAGACACAGTTTATTCAGTTTGATCTGTTTCTGATAGAAGAACCATCAACTTTAATCTGAGCTTTAATGAACATCTACATGATCAGAGAATTAAATATAGGAAAATATCTGATTTATACTGATAAAATACAAACTACAGAAGATATTATAATAAATGGAGATAAATCACTTGAGAAAGGTTAGATACAGAGTAAATTCATTTGTGAACTGACACTAAAGTAGTGCTGGGCCTTTATGGGTTAATGAACACTGTTCAGTGTTTGGTTTAATATTCTTCATCTGATCATTTCAGATGGTCCATGCTGACTGTCTCATCAGTGTTGTGTCTCAGTGGTCTGGTTCTGGTTCTGGCTCGGTCCATGACTCCTGAGTCTATCGGACCTCTGGAATCTGTCAGCGTGGATCACAAGGTGAACCACACAACCTCTGTTTAGAACCACTGTTTCCATCAGATCTGTGTCCAGAATGTGTCTGTATTTCTGAGGTTGTGATGCTGAGGTTTTGTGTTGACAGGTGAATCGTCTGGTGTGTTTGTGGGGGACAGGGGGTCTACCTACCAGCCTTTTCTCCTGACACCATACACAGACCCCCAGGAACCACAGCAGACCTACAGTCATGCCCATGCCAGGACAAGGAGCAGGATCCAAACGACCTTTGACCTCCTGAAGGAACGCTTTCACTGTCTGCACCACTTAAGGGTCAGCCCTTTGAGGTCATGTGACATCACTGTGGCCTGTACTGTCCTCCACAAAGTGGCCTGAGGAAGGAGAGTTAGAGAGCCAGCCCCCCCCCCATCAAAAAAAAGTGCATCACACATGGACTGGGACAATCCTGCCGTCTTCCCTGATGACCGCAGTGGTCAGCTGGTCAGGGACCAATATGTGTTCAATTATTTGAGTTCACATGCATGATTTCAGTTAAATATGTCCTGCAGGGGCAGAGGAATTTGTGGGTTTTTTTGTTATTCAGTTTAAATTGATTTGATCTGTTTTGATGTTTGTGTTATTTACTGTATGTATGTTTTTTGTTGTTTCTATTGTTACTAAACTAAAGGCATTGGTATTTATTTTATTTCATTTTGTTTTTTGTTTGGTGATATGAATGGGGGGGGGGTCGGCAGAATAAACTCAGGCTTCAACCTATTCCTTTACAGACTCTTCAGTTTGTAAACATTGTATCTGCATAAATGTATGATGTTTGAAATGTCTGAATGAACACAATTGAACTGAACTGATGTAATGATTGCAAAATCATTTAAAATCATTTATGTCAAATTATTGAAATGAATAATCCCAAATGTTTGTATACTGACAGTGGGTCTAGTTCCTGTGATTCCATTGTGTAATGGGCAGTGAAATAACTATTGGTTTCCATTTGTGGTGACTGTTGACTGAGATGAGGGATGAGATGAAATAAATCCTGGAGTTTAGCCTGGTCTGGAGCAGACTAGCTCCACAGAATAAATCTCCATGGTAACTTGTATCAAAACATTTCCTGCTTTCCCCTATCCTGCTTTTGTGAAACAGGATCATGGATAAGTTGAGCCAGGATAACCAACATATCCTGGCTTAATCCCTTCTCCTAGTTTTGTGAAATAGGCTCCAGAAGTCTGTGCCTCATCACCCACTTCCTGTCTGACATCTGGCTCCTCCTGGGCCCCGCCCCTCTCCAGTGTCAGACAGCAAACCAGCTAAAGTTTGATTGACAGCTAGATGACCGTTTCATCTGAGGGGGGTCAGGACACTTGTAATTTTGATTGGGTGTAAACTTAGACCTGTTCAACCAAATGACCAATCAGCTTTGTGTTCTTATATTATTGACCCTTGGTGAACCACCGGTAGATCACGAGCAACGTGTTGGAGACATCTGGACTAGTTCTATTTTTAGAACAGGCCTGCAGACTCGCGTGGCCCCTGTGGTTGACCTGGCGCCCGCGTGCACCGGGTTGGTGAGCCCCGCATTAGGTCCACACCGGCCCATACCCTCATAGTATTATAAGGAGGACGGAAACCGACCGAGCCCCCCCCAAACACACACACACACACACACACACACACAACCAGCATTTGAAACATGCGCGTGCATCCCCGTTGCCAGGTTACTGGACAGAATATATAGAGTGGACGGTTATTATTCTTCCCTTTTCCATGAGAGCTAGCAGTAGTAGTAGCAGTGTAGCAGTGTAGTTAACTAAGCTAACAACCAGAAAACTTAAAAAAACACCGACAAAGGAGCCACAGACGGAAAACTTCGCCACCAGGATCAGGACCAGGACTAGGACTAGGACCAGACAGCGGACTAGAACCAGGACCCGGACCCGGACCGACCGGGAGGAAGTTTGCCGCCATGGCAAAGGTAAGAAAAAAAGTCCTTTTATACTAGTCATTTCATCTAGATAACACTTAGAGCAGGATTAAAACAGGAAAAACTAATGGAAACCTGTGTCAGACTGGATCAGATTACCAAACCGGTCCGCAGAAAACATGCTAATATCTGTTTGTTTACTTAATCAGTAAATATGAAGATCATAGAAGGGTACCTATAGTTTTAAATACCAATATGCAGGTCTGATGAGTAGTTTTAGTAATCAGAGTAGCACCCCTATAGTTTTAAATACCAATATGCAGGTCTGATGAGTAGTTTTAGTAATCAGAGTAGCACACCCTATAGTTTTAAATAACCATATGCAGGTCTGATGGATAGTTTTAGTAATCAGAGTAGCACACCTATAGTTTTAAATAACCATATGCAGGTCTGATGGGTATTTTAAGTAATCAGAGTAGCACACCCATAGTTTTAAATAACCATATGCAGGTCTGATGGGTTGTTTTAGTAATCAGAGTAGCACACCCATAGCTTTAATAACCATATGCAGGTATGATGGGTATTTTAAGTAATCAGAGTAGCACACCTATAGTTTTAAATAACCAAATGCAGGTCTGATGGGTAGTTTTAGTAACTTTTTATTATTATTTTTTTTTAGTAATTACTACAACTACCCATCAGACCTGCATAGGGTTATTTAAAATTATAGGTTTGCTACTCTGATTACTAAAACTGCCCATCAACCTCCATATGAAATTACTAAATTTACCTAAATAATACTATAAAGAAAAGTAAAACTGATTAAAAAAAACAAAAAAACATAGAGATTTATTTTAAATAATCGGACAAGTTTGAGATAAAACTAAGACTGATATTAAGAAAAACTGAAGTTAATTAGTCAATTTATTTCAACAACACTTAAAGCAGGAGTAAAAGTGATGAAAAACAGATGTAAACTTTGTCATATTATTTAATAAACCTCAACATCAGACGGATATTGAATAAAATCTGAGGTATATTTAGAAGAAGAATTAATTTTACATGAAACTGAGACAAACACCAAAGCAAAAATCAGCCAAAATCACTGAATTTATCTAAATAATACTCAAAAGAAAGTAAAACTGCTAAAATAGCGATTCAGTAAATAGTGTGACAAGTTTTCGATAAAACTCGACGCCCACATTTCCTGAAGGAATTGTAGTTCCTGGTGTTTGTCTCTTGCTAGATTTGTGGACTTGTGTCTCAGTGCGATGTGCCTCTGAAAGTTCTGTTGTTCCACATAAAATTTTTTGTGTACAAGTTCTTTATTCCAAAAGCCTTTTCCTCTAACTGTGCAGCAGTACAACAGGCCAGATAAAAAATATGGATGAGCTGAATTATTGAGAGTGTTTTGAAGAGCTCAAAGCAAACACATCACCCTGGCCTGAAACAAAGCACATCCAAATGACAGGAGTTGAATGTCAGAATGAGTCATTTGCATGAAAAAGTTTGAAAAGGTTGAATACTGACTTGATTTTTGTATTTTCCAGACCCTGCGAGGTTGGACCCGGCCCCTGCTTCGTTGGCCTCAGGCTTTGTCACCCATTCCTGAGGAGACCCCTGCCTCCGGCTGTCCAGCGCAGAGCCGCATCCCAAGACCAATACGGTCTTTTCTGCGGTGCCTGCGCTCCAGCCGCAAGTACCAGGAGTATCTTCGAAGCAGAGCGGCGGACCCCCGCTTTCAGCCTCTGGCTGTACCAAGGCCCCCAGCGGCCCCCTACCCCCAGCCTCCGGCTGTCTCGAGGACCCCGGCGCCCCCCCGCCTTCCGCCTCCGGCTGTCCCGAAGACCCCGGTGGCCCGCCGCCTTCCGCCTCCGGCTGTCCTGAGGACCCCGGCAGCCCGCCACCTTCCGCCTCTAGCTGTCCCAAGGACCCCGGCGGACCCCCGGCTTCCGCCTCTGGCTATCCCGAGGACCCCGGCGCCCCCTCGCCTTCCGCCTCCAGCCGTCCCGAGGACCCGGCGCCCCCCCGCCTTCCGCCTCTGGCTGTCCCGAGGACCCCGGCGGCTTGCCGCCTTCTGCCTCTTGGTGTCCCGAGGATCCCGGCGCCCCCCTGCCTTCCGCCTCCGGCTGTCCGAAGACCCGGCGCCTCCCGCTCCGCCTCTGGCCGTCCCGAGAACCCGGCGCCCCCCCGCTTCCGCCTTGGCTGTCCGAGGACCGGCGCCCCCCACCTTCCTCCTCGGCTTTCCCGAAGACCCCGGCGCCTCCCCGCCTTCCGCTCTGGCCGCCGAGGACCCGGCGCCCCCCGCCTTCCGCCTCCGGCTGTCCCGAGGACCCCGGCGCCCCCCCGCCTTCCGCCTCCGGCTGTCCTGAGGACCCCGGCGGCCCGCCGCCTTCTGCCTCCAGCTTTCCCGAGGACCCTGGCGCCCACCTGCCTTCCGCCTCCGGCTGACCCGAGGACCCCGGTGGCCCCCCGCCTTCCGCCTCCAGCTGTCTGGAGGCCCTGAGTGCCTGGGATGAGGCAGCGCCCCCCCCCCCCCCCACACACACACACACACACAAACCCTCTGTCTGTCTCTCTGTTTCCCGCTCTTTCTCTCTCTCTCTCTCTCTTTCTCTCTTTCTTCCTCTCCTTTCTCTCTTTCTCTATCTCCTCTCTCTCTCTCTCTCTTTTTCTCGGTTTTTCCCTCTCCTGTCTCTCTCTTTCTCCCTCTCCTCTCTCTCTCTGTATTTCTCTCTTTCTCCCTCTCCTGTCTCTCTCTTTCCCCCTCTCCTCTCTCTCTCTCTCTCTTTCTCTCTTTCTCCCTCTCCTGTTCCTCTCTTTCTCCCTCTCCTCTCTCTTTCTCTCTATTTCTCTCTTTCTCCCTCTCCTTTCTCTCTCTTCTCTTCTCTCTCTCTCTCTCTCTCTTTTCTCTCTCTCTCTTTCTCCCTCTCCTTTCTCCTCTTTTCCCTCTCTCTCTCTCTCTTTCTCTCTTTTCCTCCCTGTCTCTCTTCCTCTCCTCTCTCTCTCTCTCTTTCTCCCTCTCCTCTCTCTCTCTCTTTCTCCCTCTCCTGTCTCTCTCTTTCTTCCTCTTCTCTCTCTCTTTCTCTCTCTTTCTCCCTCTATTTTCTCTTTCTTTCTTCCTCTTCTCTCTCTCTCTCTCTCTTTCTCCTATTCTCTCTCTCTCTTTCTCTCTTTCTCCCTCTCCTCTCTCTCTCTTTCTCTCTTTCTCTCTCTGTCTCTCTCTTTCCCCTCTCTCTCTCTCTCTCTCTCTCTCCTCTCTCTCTCTTTTTCTCTCTTTCTCCCTCTCCTGTCTCTCTCTTTCCCCCTCTCCTCTCTCTCTCTCTCTCTCTCTCTCTCTCTCTCTCATTGTCTCTTTCTCCCTCTCATGTCTCTCTCTTCCCTCTCCTCTCTCTTTCTCTCTCTCTCTCTCTCATTGTCTCTTTCTCCCTCTCTGTCTCTCTCTCTGTTTCTCTCTTTCTCCCTCTCCTGTCTCTGCCTTTCTTCCTCTCCTCTCTCTCTCTCTCTTTCTCCCTCTCCTCTCTCTCTCTCTCTCCTTTTTCTCTCTTTCTCCCTCTCTGGTCTCTGCCTTTCTTCCTCTCCTCTCTCTCTTTCTTTCTCCATCTCCTTTCTCTCTCTCTCTCTCTCTCTTTCTCCCTCTCTTCCGTCTCTCTTACTCTTTCTTTCTTTCTTTCTTTCTTTCATTCTTTCTTTCTTTCCCTCTTTCATTCTTTCTCTCTTTCTTTCTCTCGTTCTTTCTCCTTCTCTTTCTGTCTTTCTCTCTTTCTTTCCTTCCTTCTTTCTTTCTTTCCTTCTTTCTCTCTTTCTTTCTTTCTTCTCTCTCTTTCTTTCTTCGTTCTTTCTTTCTTTCTTTCACCCCAGCTGGTCAAGGCAGATGACCATCCTCCAGGAGTCTGGTTCTGCTCCAGCTTTTCTTCCTTGTTAGAAGGAAGTTTTTCCTGGCCACTATCACACTAAGTGTTTGCTCCTGGAGGATTCTGCTGGGTTTCTGTAGATTAGCTCAAGAGTCTAGTTTAAAACAAACTGATTTGATTCGATCTGATTTGGTCTAATTTGGTCTGATTTGATCTGATTTGATCTGATTTGGTCTGATTTCAGATGATTTGGTCTTATTAGATTTGATTTGGTCTGATTTGATTTGATCTGATTTGGTCTGATTTGATTTGGTCTGATTTGATATTAATTCCAATAAACTGTTTAAACCTCATCTTGTTCTTCTGTGTTTTGTTGTCTTGCTTTAATCGTACATGTCATTTCATGAGTGGATTGGACCTCACTGATCTAGTGCTTCGTAGTGGAAGATAGTGTTTAACCCTTAGCGCTCTGTCCATACTTTTGAGTTTGCCTTTATAGAACACATCAAAACTGTTAACCACATTTGTTCTATATTTTTCAGCACTATTTCACCTCCATGATATGATAATTCCTTTGCACTTACCTTATTTAACATATTGGACCCAATAATACACAAAAGTAGTAGAATACAATTTGAAAACACTCGATACTATTTATTACAAAGAAATTCCTAATCATGGTCTGATCTGTTTTAGAAGTTGAAAGAGTAAAGCAGGTTTGTATATGAACATATAAAGCTGTCTATCTATTAATCCTATCTCCAGGTTTTCATGGTTGATGAATCTCAAACAAAACCTTTTTTCTTTTCTCATGCTTCCATCACCCTGGAGGGTTAAAGAGCAGAGTTGAAGTGTTTGTCAAGGCGTCCACCACAAACTGTAGATTTACAAACTGTACATTTAGTGTTCAAGTGTAAACTGGTGAGGAAGGAAGTAGTTAATGCTACTGTAATAGTTGGAAAAGCTCCTCCAATATTTAACAATTGTGTCTTTTCATGACACTGTTTGTAAAATGTTGGGTGGTATCAGCCCTCACAGGTTGGAATACGTCATTAAGGTTCAGTTCATTTGGAGAAACGTGAGACAGAAACAGGATGAAAAACTGTCGTCTGAAAAGGAACTTTGAAAAGTCCAATGTCTGACTAAGAAGTAGAGGAACAGAGAGGAAGTATAAAGTTCTATCCAATGGAAATAGTCCAATAACTCCAAAACAGATGATATATGATGTGGGATGTGTGATAGGACTTTGTTCTATTTCACTACTGAGGCTTTTACAAAACAGAAAACTGGACTCATTTGTGGAAGCACCCAAACTGAAAGGCTTAACTGAGTTATTCCAGGAGATGATTTCTTTTTAGTTTGTGCTAAAACTTTAACAGACGTTTCACTGAAATTCAAGAAAATCAACCATGAAATATCTGTGAAAAATCCATCAATGACAAATAATAAGCATTGGCAAGATGAGCAGCTCAAAGATATCATATATTTAATATATTTTAAAAGCATGCAGTAGATCTGTTAAATAGTAAATTTGATGGGGTTGTTTTTGTGGTTTTGCATAATGTTGAACTTTTCAGTCCTCTCTAGACTGTCTGCTAGTATAATTAACATGCTGATTTGAAAGAATTATTTCTTTTATTGATGTGGAAGAAGCAAAACAGTGTGTATTCAAACCCAGAGGTGCTGGTGAGTTTGGTCACATTACAAAGGTCGGATGGGTTCAGGTTTTTGGGTTTTTTTTTCCGCAAGTGTATTTATTTATTTTTCCAAAGACAATAATCCCTTTACAGCAAATAATTAATAATAATTAATACAGTAAATAATAATACAAACAATAAAAAAGGTGCAAAACATAGTTATCACAGTAAGGCTCATATTCAATATAACAAACATGACAGGGCAGTAACATGCATTATAGTTGATACAGTCCAAGACATAAATCATTTTTATCATCCTTAGAGGTCACTGATGGTCCGACAGTTCACTTAGTGGTCTCAGAGTGAGACGCGTTTCAAACAAAACAAAACAAACAAACAGACGTATACTAAATGCATTGCAATACTCATTTGTTGATGGACATATTCAGAGAGCATGCCTCCAATACTTTCCTCCCCTCTAAGAACACCATAAAAGATCTCCACATTCTGTCAAAGATGAGAGATTTACCCTTTAACATAAAGGTGAGTTTTTCCAGTGGTAGAGTGTTCCACAGTCCTGCAAGCCATGCACTAACACTTGCTTTAATAGTGGATTTCCAACATTTGGCTATGGTATATTTAGCTTGGAGCATACATAAGGTAATCATACATTTGTTGGTCTCGTTAAGATTATGATTTGCAGGAAAAAAAAACCAAAGATACACAGTTTGGCATCTATGAATAATTTTATACCAGTAACATGAAAAATCATATCTATTACTTCACTCCAAAAAGCCTGGATTTGTGGGCAGTCCCATAGGCAATGGTATAATGTGGCCTTTCTGCCACATTTGTAGCATGTGTCTGGAATATTAGGGTGGAATTTGTTTAACCCAGTTGGTGCTACATATACTCTCATTATCCACTTATACTGAAGTCATTTCAAATGGGTATTTATTGTTTGTATTTGGGATTTGAAGCAAATCTTCTGCCAGTCCTCAGTTGGGATTATAGAATTGAAGTCCTCACACCATGCCAGTCTTTCTCTGTCTGAGGAAACCTTTGATCCATCCATGATTATTGCAGAGAAACTTGAGGGCAGTCTCCTCTTAAAGTCTTGGTTTATTGCTATTTTTTCTACTGAGCTAAGAGTAGGTAGTGATAGTGACTTCTGTATCTTAAATATGCAGCTTCTTATCTGTAAGTATTTCAAAAAATATTTGGATTGAATGTCGTATTTTTGTCTCAAATCTTAAAACGACATGAAAGGGTTATTATTAAATAAGTCTGCAGTTATACTTAGGCCTTTATTTGTCCAAATTTTAAAACCAGAACCTTGTTTGCTGGGTGTAAATTCACTGTTTCCCCAGATGGGTGTAAACTGGGATAACACTGGTAACTCACCTATATGTTTATGAACCTCATACCATACCAAAATCGTATTTTTAACAAATGGGCTATGTGTTTGTGTCTTTTACTCTTTTAATTTAGCTGAGTGTAAATGTCAATGAAGCGGTAGAGGGGATGTCATTTTTCTTTCCATACTCATCCAGGATGGTGGTGTCTGTGGTGAAAACCAACAAAAGGCAGTAGTAAGTTGGGCAGCCCAGTAGTACCATCGCAGATTTGGGAGTTTCAGGCCTCCTCTATCATAGGGGAGATAAAGCAAAGCTAAGCCAAGTCTAGCCCGTCTGTTGTTCCAAATGAAATTACAAAATATGCTTTTCATCTTTGAAAAAAAATTAAGAGGAGGACCAAGAGGAATGGAATGAAAGAGGTAGAGACATTTTGGAAGAACATTCATTTGAAGTATGTTGATACGCCCTGTCATTGAAACTGGCAACATGGACCATCTATTAATAGATTCAGAAACAGACTCAGTCACTGGTTTATAATTTGCCTCGACTACATTTTCAATTTTAGGGCTAATTCTAATACCAAGGTAGATGAAGCTATCTCTAACTATTTTGAATTGTGTTGGAATTGGGGGATTTACTCTTTCAGAATGTTTAAGGAAAAGAATAGCAGATTTGGGTTCATTCATGTTTTAACCAGAGAGTTTACTAAAGGAGCTGATAGTATTGAGTAAATAATGTAGTGACTGTTCGAAGTGAGATAGAAAAATTACAATATCATCCGCTAATAAACCTATTTTGTTATCAATCTCATTTATTTTTATACCAGTAATATTCTGATTACTCCTAATGGCAATTGCCAAGGGAATGAATGTTTTTATTCTTGTGTCTTGCATATAGAACATGCCCAGCCCTTACATGGGCTGATAAGACACCAAAAATACACACCAAAAATCAAACACCAGACAATAGGCACAATAGATATGAACAACACAAAGTACTGACCTATTTAAACAAACACATCTGCCGCTTTTTCCAGGCTTTACAAACAAATAATGCTAATTTATATACATTAGAACTAAACAACCATTTCATCTTGTCATCATCAGTGCTCCAGAATATTTCAGGATTTCGGATACACATATCATCAAACAAAGGGGCTCTCAGTTCATCATATAGAGGACAATACAAAAGAAAATGTCATTCATTTTCCACTTCCCCAAATCACACAGGCAATAGGCAGCCCATCAGGGCCAGGGGCCTTCCCCCCTTTCATTTTGTCAGTTGCTTCAGAAATTTCAGCTGCTGTGATAGGAGAATCTGAATCAGCTTTAGCTTCCTCACTAAGTGAAGGGAGCATTAAGTGATCCAAAAAATCTTAAACAATCATTAGTAACAAAGCCCTCTGATGAATATAACTTTGTATAATCTGATTCAAAAAGTGTGTTTGAGGATCTGATATTTTATCTCCATTAGCATTCACATTTGTAATGTTTTTAAACACCAAACAAGTCATTTCCCTGCCTTCTCTCCCTGATCGTAATAGGTCTGCTTCAGTCTAATTAGTCCTGTCAGGGCTTTATTGGTAGATAACATTCTATATTTTGCTTTTAGAATGACTAATCTCTGTTGTTTTTCTCTACAGTTATCTTCAGTTATTTGTGATTCCAGTTCCTTTTTATCCCTTTCCATCTGTAATATCTCTAAGTATTGAGCCTAATATCTTTATTTTCTTGAGCCTCTTTTTTCTTTCTTTTCTTTTTGTTTTGTTTGTTTGTGAAGCATCTTTGAATGTCCAAAAAAGCACTATATAAGAGTGATGTATTATTATTATTATTATTATTATTATTATTATTATTATTATTATTATTATACTCTTCTTGATATGAAACCAGAACTTTACTACAACATATAAACTTAACTTCATGAAAACTTAATAAAAATCGACTGTTGCTGTTAAAAGTCCAGTCCCTGATGGAGGACTACGTTACCCAGGATGCATCTGTTTGACTTGTAGTTCTGCTCACTCCTGGTTGCGTATGCTTTTTTCATTTTGGTCCGGCAGCACAGCAGCATCCACGGAGCAGAAATTGACATCCTGTCATAATTCTTCTTAATCCTGAATGTATAACCACCGTGTGCGTCCTTAAGATGTAAGTAGAGTATTTTGCATGAAAGGCGTGTTATTTCTGGGGGTTAGATAGTGAAGTTGTACCTGTGGTTTCAGTTGCTAATGCTACAGCTAAGGCCTGCTGCAGTGCTCCTTGTGCGCTCCAAAGTAGCTAGTGGATGACTATAATCTGTCAGTAAGTTATTATTGACCAGTATTTGTCTTTATTCACTGTTTATTTAGCTCGTTGTGGCATCCTCCTTACCGTTTAGTTAATTACGCCATTTAAGCCTATGACCGTAATTGGTGTTAGAGTGCCCTCTGTGGGATTCGCCATGCTACTGCGGGTCTGTTTATATGGCATTGAGCATACGTGATGTTAGAGTGCCCTCTATGGGATTCTTTGTTACTGCAAGTCTGTTATACTGCATTCCAGTGTAATGTGTATAGCGCTTTGTTACTGATACATTTCCTTTGTTCCTTGTCTGTTGCAGATAACCACACACACACACACACACACACACACACACAAACATTCACACATTTACACACATATATCCACCAACTCAGTCATTCAACCAATACCTGTACCAGCATCGCTTCCCATGTACCTGCTCCCATTTCTTCAGCATCATTAAAACCTCAGAACTGTATCATTGGAGTTTGTCTGTTCCTTCTGACCGAGGAAGACTCAGTTGAAGAGCAATCCGAATCAACATACATTAGACACACACTGTCTATTACAGGTGCATTAAGGATCAAAACAAACAAACAAAAAAACATTATTGGAATTATCAACAACAAGTGGCTAAATTTCCATATGAAACATTCTACATTTTAAATACAATTTCTTTGACTTCACTTAAAGACTCATAAGATAAAATCATAAAGTTCAGACCAGTGAACTGTCTTTCAGGGATAAATAGACTGAATTAACACAAACAAAAAATAATGTTTTCCTCTTACCAAGTCGGAGCCACCATGTTTTTCTGGGAGTTTTTCGTCTCCTACGATGATGTACAGGAACGATAATATTGAATTCAACAGTTTGGTTCCAAGTCTTCTCTTTCCATAGTTCATCTCATACCTGTGTGTAAATACTGCAGAATCACACCTACCAGCACAAAGTTAGTCACATTTTGGGTGGAGCAGTTACACTTTATACTTCAACTTACCCAGACACCGGAAGGTTAATAGATAGAACTACTCTGAATGTTATGTTAATCATGTTTGCATTTATCTACAGTATACGTCCCCCCCCCCCCAAAAAAAAAAAACATCAACGCGAGGCATTTGTTAATCTATCATTTGTTTATTTCAAAACTTTACTTATTAATGCCAATTGTGCTTTGCTCTCAGAAAGCAAGAACAAAAAAAGTGACTTTTTTTAGTAGCTGGTGATTCTTTTCATTGATACCACAAGATTTCTCCTCTTGTGTATTCTTTTTTTTTTCACTTTAAAATCTACAGTGTACTTTTGGATTCCCACACAAGATAACCCTTGTTAACATGCACAAAAACAGGAAAAAAAAACCACAACCAAAGAACACTATAGTGCATTAAAAATCCCCTGCTCCACTGAAACAGGTATTGTTTTTTTAATCCTCCACAGTTGCATAGTTGGATGTTGTTAATGCAGCTGTAACCCATATGAGACAATGGCCTACTAAGGTTGTGTCATTTCAGTGCAAAACTCACACTGTCCAGTAGGATGCGCAGTTGCGCTTTGAATAACCTAAGCCTCCATGTGCGTTCAGTCACTTCACTTCAAAACACGCTCCGTACGGTTGTCTTGAGCTAACCAGAGCGAGCTTTACACCTTGGCAAACACCTGCGAGCTGTGAGAAGTGACTACTTGTTGAGAAATTCCATGTGAAAATCCCGGTGAGTGTACAACATGTTGGCTATTAGCCGGAAGCTAATGCTATGCTATGAACTTGACATTCTTACAAGATATCATTCTAAAAAAATAAATCAATAATCTGGAGTTACATGACCTTGTCATAATGTTTTCCCTAATGTTTTACCTGCTCTGGTGCATTTTGTATCACTGCAAATTGTATGTAATGATTAGAATAAGCTAATGCGCTAACGCTAGCTGCTGATGCTAATGGCTAACGTGGTCCATGTCCTTATCTAGGCCTGAATTAGCATTACTACACTGTGGAAGCACGTGCTCTTTACACTGTAAATAAGTTTTATGATCAAATATACAGCCATTCAGTTGGAAGATGGTTTTGGTTGTAAAATCATAAATATTGTGTGAATACTGTTAAAATGTCCTTTCATTGTTATTGTTAAATGCAGTTAAAAGCCAACAAGTGTAAAAAGGAATGATAAATAGTTTATTCTGATTAAGGAAATGTGGTTAATTTACACTTTCATGTTAACCAGTGTTTTATGTGTAAAAAATAGGAATTCTATTGTTTCGATAACACAATGTGTGTTCCTACTAAAACTAAACGGTAAATCATCATAACCTTGTAAGCTGACTAAGCTAAAGTACCAGAGTACTGACATGTACATTCATTTATTTGGATACAACTGTCATTATGACATTTAAATGTTAAATTTGAATACACTTCACACAGAAACATAATTCTAAGAACCAGAACCGAATGTTTACTTTCTGCACACTTTGTGTAGATTGGTTTTCTAGTGATCTTGGAAATCTGATGGCGAGTCCAGCCCATGGTGACTGCGAGGGGTGTTAACGGTGTGGCCAGCCTGAATCCTCTGCCGCAGAAGAACTTCAACTTCAGCTATTTCCATTGGATCCAGATAAGACACAACAGCACTATAATACACTACCCAGGAAGCAACAGTTGCAACTAAAGACACTTCATCAACCAAACTGAACTCAAATCTGACTTTTTTGGGGAAAGAGCTCTATTTTATTTAGGGGTTGTAATGGCAAAATTACTTATATCCATATATATTCATCTACAGGGTGGGGAAGCAAAATGTACAATATTTTGAGGCAGGGATTGAAAGACAGTGTATGACCAGTTAGTTTATTGAAAGTCATGAGAATTTATTTGCCACAAGAAAATTGACATAATAGAAAATGTTTTTATTGTATGTGTCCTCCTTCTTTCTCAATAACTGCCTTCACACGCTTCCTGAAACTTGCACAAGTGTTCCTCAAATATTGGGGTGACAACTTCTCCCATTCTTCTTTAATAGTATCTTCCAGACTTTCTCGTAATAGTTTTGCTCATAGTCATTCTCTTCTTTCCATTATAAACAGTCTTTATGGACACTCCAACTATTTTTGAAATCTCCTGTGGTGTGACGAGTGCATTCAGCAAATCACACACTCTTTGACGTTTGCTTTCCTGATTACTCATATGGGCAAAAGTTTCTGAAAAGGTATGGATAATAGTGTTAGGTATGATTATGACATCAATATATGTTTGGTTTCAAAACAATTGACGTAGTGCCTGCTGAGAAAAAACAACTAAATGTTCATTGTAAATTTTGCTTCCCCACCCTGTATATTTTCATATATTTCATATATCATATAGGCTTCTAACTCTATTTCCGATATATTCATGTCACTGTGTATTATAGAGCAGTTTTGACCTCTTTTGTGTTGTGTCCAGAGTAGAAGGCCAAACCAACATTTCTCACAGAGGTCTTATCTCTAAGTTCCTGACACTAACCAAAACACTTTCCACACATCATAATTTTCTCATGGGAGACAGAAGACTACATTGTGATTTGTATTTTTGGGTTCAGACCGTCTCAGTCTTTTGTCTGAGTGGTATCTCTTTCTGTGGAGCTCCAAATAAAGGGATTTCTTTGACACTGAACGTTTGAACTTATCCTTCTTTATTATAGATGAATTAGCAGAGTAATATTTTTCCATAACAATTGGTGTCAGAAGTGGGATAGCTGAAGATCCGCCATATGACACTCGAAGGCGTCGGACAGGTTAGCCACCAAGAATCCACAATCTAGGGGTTCTCCTCTACCTCACTGAAAATCTTAAGAGACGAGAGGGTCTGACGCCTGGAGTGAAACTGGTCGACTTCACGTCTGTTCCAACGAATCAATACTCTACTTCCTCGTCTGAAGGGTGAGACGTATTTTTACCAATTATTCAATAGAAGCATTTGCTTATTAATGGAATTGGGGGGAAAAAAAACATAAAACATTTAATTAAATTAAGTGTAGTATGTAGGTCATGTCTGTCTACTGGGGCTGACTGTCAGTAGGAGCCTGTGGTAAAGAAGTCTGGTATTAAAGTCAGACTTGACGTGGTTAGGTTCACAGGGTTTTTAATCCACTTGTACCTTAGAAACAACGTGTGATAGGCACAGGGACGCCTGTGTTCAATATCGTTAAATCAGGAAACGTGGCAGTGCGGCGTCACGGCGTTTCATGTTTCGGCTGATTTAATGGATAAAAGGGTAAAGTGTTTGAGAACGCAGTCAACCAGTTGACATAACAACTAACACTTTTAACTACGCAATTGAGCACTCACTAGGGCCTTGGTGGGAGGTTAACTGGTTACTTGTTCGGTGTCCTTTGCTTTGTGCCCAACCACGCGGCCGCGCCGGATAGCATCCGTGGGATCTTCCTACGGAGGGTCGCCGGGACTAGTCAGACCAGGATTTGGCTATGGGCAATGAGCAAAGCAAAGGCGTACAGGTTCCGACAGGCCTTTAGTGGAGGACAGGACTAAAAAATATGGTCTTGAAAGCGTTCAGTGTCTAACGGTCTGGACAAGCCCATTTGGCTTTCTTAAGGGGGTTCTTTGAGTCAAAATCCGCTGAAACAATTAGACCAGGGAAAACAAAAAAGAGCTCGATTTTCTACTTGTTTTTTCAAATTTTCTTATTATTCTATGGTTGATAATTTTGTGGGGGTAAAACTCATGACACTGTGAATCTTGTTGTCGGTCAAAGTCGATGCCGACTGATTAATTTCTTTATCGTAGGGAATTAATTATTTTGTTGTAGTTTCGCAGCGACGTAAACGTAAGTTGGGGATGCCCAACGCCAGGTAAAGCACAGTATTTGACAATTTTGTCATTTTAAAGTTTTTGCGGCCCAGATGTTCGTGTCTGGAAGATTAATGTTCCAAGGGGAACATTAATAAGTATTTTTAGGAATGTTGCGTTTTTGTGTTATTTAACAAAAATTCAGTTGCGGTAACCCAGACTGAGGTCTGTCCCTGTTAGATGGGAAATGCAAATTTTAAGTCCCGCCACCGGATTGTGACGGGCCAAGATTCAAATGCATGAGTAATAATAAATATGGGCTAGATGTTTTAAAATGCCAGTCAGTGATCAAAAAGGCTTGGCACGCTGTGGGACCTAAGTCCTATTAGCTCTGTGAACGAGGACGCACAACAGACATGTGAGGAGTTGATTTTGTGAACAGTGGTTGAATTGAGGGTGGTTGAATTGTAGTTGAAACATGAGAGGTGCAATGTAATCATAAGATCTCTGGCCAGGATAATTTTTTTTTTTTTTTTTTTTTTTAATAAGGGTGGTATGCCATTGAAAACAAAAATCAATGTGTAAAAAAAAAATGTCTGACAGTGAGCACAACATTGGTTTGGTGAAATACATTTTGACTGGTTCACCACTGGCTACTGTAGAAAGGATGGGTTTATCAGATAATTTTCGTCAAAGTAAACCCCCTTTTCCCAATAAAACTAAACTTGTAGTTTCTGAATCTACCAAGAAGTTGTTTACCAAAAAAAAAACCCTAAAGATATCATTGACAACTGTTTAAAACATGTGAGTGTGTGTGCTTGGCGTAGGTGTGTGACATCAGTATAGACAGCTGATGTGCAGATGCAGAATCTGGGTTAGTAAGCATGTGTATGACTTCTGCTCCAGGGGAGGGGAAGGAGAGGAGAGAGACATATGCAGGTGTAGGTGTGTCACAGCCTAGTTGGTTTGGAACCGTTGTTGCCTGTATCCTCCAGGTCGTTGCTGCCGGCGACCAAACGCTGTTGTCTGTTGTATCTGTCTCATCCACATCTCCTCATCTTGGCCTCCGTATTGCCCCTAAAATCTGATTATCGCCCAAAGTATTTTGTTGTGTTGTGTCATGTCTGTGATAAGTGTTTATAAATGTTTGTGTTGTATGTTTGTGGCTTTAGTGTTCTTGTTGTGTGCGTATGGTACCGGTACAAGGGTTTGTGTGGATTTTGGGTGCTGGCTCAAACTTGAGGTGATATTCAGAGTTGCCAGATTAATGCTTGTGGTTTTGATTTCACTGTGGAAATAGTGTTTTAAGTGTACTTTATATTTGATAGAGCACCTATATACTAAAGGATACAGTATAGGAAAGCATGTGAATCTGAATTTGTTGTGACAATGTAAAGATGCCGATGGGCCTAAATGTTTATAGGAGTGACCCAGGATCTCCTGTTTACCATTTTCTTCATATTTTCTTACTTAACATTTGTGTTTTGTGACTGTGACACCTGCTTAGATGTGACTAATTGTGTTTTGCGTATAACACTACAATGACATGATGAACTTCCTCTACAGATCCCGTGTCTTTCAGCAGAGCCAAGGGCCGCGAAGGACGCCTCTCACTCCTCCTCTCCATTCCTCTCCTTCCTCCTCTCCCTTCTTCTCAGTCTCACTCTCATACACACTCCACTCACACACCACTCACAGCCCCTCCTCTCTTGACTCTCTCTTGTTTCTCCAAATGTTCTTTTTCCTCCTAACAGGTCAGCCTGAAAAGCTGTTGGTGAAATTGACCCATGGGTGTGACCAAGTGTCAAAAGGGGGGACCTAAAGCACTAAAACCACACTGGTGCTCTGTAGGGTATGCGCATGCGAACCTGTGACAGACATAGTCATTTGAGATTCTGCTCCGAATCTCCAAACCCTTTCCTACGTCTCATTTCAAACATGATATGCTCTCTTGTGCTGCTTTCTCTCCCATCCTCAAAAAGATTTGTCAACAGGTAGCTGTGGCCCTGTCCATTCCAGCCTCAGGTCCACTTCACAGCCTTCAACCAGGTGACTTCATGCTGGTCAAAGACTTCAGGAGGTCGAACAAGCCACGAGGGTTCACGTCAGTCGCTGCCAAAAGGTCATCTCTGCATCACCCGCCTAAAAGGTGCATGGCCTACGTCAACATCCAACGAGGTAGACCAGGACGAGAAGTGGATGACATCAGTGGTAAAACCAAAACCACCAACGAACAGATGGTGAATTAAAACGCTCTGTTCCACCTGTGAAGCTGATGACATTCCTACGTGGGAGCGACCCCGGAACGAGATCAAGAACGTAAACTCTTCCTCTCACTTTCTGCTTTCATACATACAGCTAAAACAACCCTGAGTGCACGCCTAGCGCTGCTCATGGGTCACATGGTTCACATCACACAACCACTGCACAGTACATGTTTTAGGCCTGTGTCTGACTAGGTCAAACAGAGGTGAGAACACAAACCTCTGGACGAAAACGAACCCTAGTAAGACATAGGGGTGGTTCACACACGGACTGTGTTCTGTCATGTCGGCTCCCAGACTGTGTCTGGATTTGTCTGTCTTTTATGTTGTCTGTCTTTTATGTTGTCTGTCTTTTATGTTGTCTGTCATTTCCTGTTTTATTTTGTTATGTTTCCCTCATGTGTCATGTCTGGTGTCTTTACTTCCCTTCCCTGATTGTTTCACCTGCTCTGATTACCTGACTCCACCCTCATGTGTTCCACCTGTGTCCGATTGTCTTCCCTCCCTCTTGTGTATTTAAACCCTGTGTCTTCCCCTGTCTGGTTGCCAGTTTGTTTGCTACACTCGTGTGCTCACTTACCAGCGTTTTTGGATCCTGTCAGTCTGTCTGCCCGTTGTGACCCGTTTCGTCTTTCGACCACCGATTCTGCCCGTTCCTGTTTTGCCTGCTCGTCTGTGACCTGGTTCGTTTACCCGACTCCGATTCTGCCTACTCCCTTTGGTACCTCAGCCTCCAACGATTACCTGTGTTTCAACCCTGTGCCTGGATTACTGACTGTGAGTTTTTGCCTGTCCCTCATGTACCGTTGCCTTTTGTTCTGCTCTCCCGTGTATGACCTGGCCTGTTTTTTGACCTCCCTTTTGTTTATTCCTAGTCGTGGTTCCGTTGCGTTTTTCCCGGCTCGGCCACGCTGGTTGCCAGCTGATTCTACTCACGGCCCAGACGTCAAGCCCCGGACACAGCGTCATCACAGATTCACTAATTATTGTGTGTTGTGTCTCTTCCCTTGTTAAAGTGTTCAATAAACACCCTCGAACTCACGTCAGTCTTTTGGTCTTGCAGTTGGGTTCAGCCTCTGTACTAGTCCCATCACATGTTCATGAACTCAGACAGTTCAGAGACGTCACTCCTTCTACATCCTCACCTGAAGAAAGGGCCTGGACTCAGCTGCTCAACCAACCATCTCAAGCAGTGTCCCTTACAGTACTGATCATTTTCTTGTCTCTTCTTGTTGTTGTAAAAGTTATCTTTGTATTGTGTAAGGTTCAACGTATATATTAAGTGTTAATTATGATGTAGACCTAGACCACTGCACCCGTTCAGGGGGCCTGGATTTAGTGACCTCAGAGCATCCTGTGGTGCATTGTGTTTGTCTATTTTCACAAACACACACTGACTGCTCCGCTGAAACCATCACAATTACAACCCAAAGAGTTAATTAACATCTCCGAAAACGTAGTTGTAAAATTGTAAGTGAAACTGACTGTAGATGTGAGTGAAACTGTAAATGTAACTGCATCAGACTGAATAACTCTGATAAATAGATGAACTCACTGACTTCAATTTACCTTTGAGATAAAAAAACTTATGATTCATGACTTTCTGATATTGTCAATTCACCCATAAAAACCCAAACATCCATCACCAACCAAAACAATTTACTGATCTAAACTGTTTAATCCCTGTTGATCCACTAATCCTATTAATCCATGTCAATAATTGGTGTAAAATGTAGTTCATCTTTTCATGGTCATCAGATATGACCCATTTGGACGTTCAGAGGCTCCGTAGTGAACATAGAAACACCGTCATCTTCTCCAACATTGATTCACCAGTAAAACCCATGGAGTTGGATCAATGCCAGTGGATGGACACACTGGGTTTATGTTCAGTTAATGACAGATTGAACTGAAAAAGACACAGTTTATTCAGTTTGATCTGTTTCTGATAGAAGAACCATCAACTTTAATCTGAGCTTTAATGAACATCTACATGATCAGAGAAATATAGGAAAATATCTGATTTATACTGATAAAATACAAACTACAGAAGATATTATAATAAATGGAGATAAATCGCTTGAGAAAGGTTAGATACAGAGTAAATTCATTTGTGAACTGACACTAAAGTAGTGCTGGACCTTTATGGGTTAATGAACACTGTTCAGTGTTTGGTTTAATATTCTTCATCTGATCATTTCAGATGGTCCATGCTGACTGTCTCATCAGTGTTGTGTCTCAGTGGTCTGGTTCTGGTTCTGGCTCGGTCCATGACTCCTGAGTCTATCGGACCTCTGGAATCTGTCAGCGTGGATCACAAGGTGAACCACACAACCTCTGTTTAGAACCACTGTTTCCATCAGATCTGTGTCCAGAATGTGTCTGTATTTCTGAGGTTGTGATGCTGAGGTTTTGTGTTGACAGGCGAATCGTCTGGTGTGTTTGTGGGGGACAGGGGGTCTACCTACCAGCCTTTTCTCCTGACACCATACACAGACCCCCAGGAACCACAGCAGACCTACAGTCATGCCCATGCCAGGACAAGGAGCAGGATCCAAACGACCTTTGACCTCCTGAAAGAACGCTTTCACTGTCTGCACCACTTAAGGGTCAGCCCTTTGAGGTCATGTGACATCACTGTGGCCTGTACTGTCCTCCACAAAGTGGCCTGAGGAAGGAGAGTTAAAGAGCCAGCCCCCCCCCCCCCCCAAAAAAAAAGTGCATCACACTCGGACTGGGACAATCCTGCCATCTTCCCTGATGACCGCAGTGGTCAGCTGGTCAGGGACCAATATGTGTTCAATTATTTGAGTTCACATGCATGATTTCAGTTAAATATGTCCTGCAGGGGCAGAGGAATTTGTGGGGTTTTTTTGTTCAGTTTAAATTGATTTGGTTGGTTTTGATGTTTGTGTTATTTACTGTATGTATGTTTTTTGTTGTTTCTATTGTTACTAAACTAAAGGCATTGGTATTTATTTTATTTCATTTTGTTTTTTGTCTGGTGATATGAATGGGGGGGGGGGGGGGTCGGCAGAATAAACTTAGGCTTCAACCTATTCCTTTACAGACTCTTCAGTTTGTTAACATTGTATCTGCATAAATGTATGATGTTTGAAATGTCTGAATGAACACAATTGAACTGAACTGATGTAATGATTGCAAAATCATCTAAAATCATTTATGTCAAATTATTGAAATGAATAATCTCAAATGTTTGTATACTGACAGTGGGTCTAGTTCCTGTGATTCCATTGTGTAATGGGCAGTGAAATAACTATTGGTTTCCATTTGTGGTGACTGTTGACTGAGATGAGGGATGAGATGAAATAAATCCTGGAGTTTAGCCTGGTCTGGAGCAGACTAGCTCCACAGAATAAATCTCCATGGTAACTTGTATCAAAACATTTCCTGCTTTCCCCTATCCTGCTTTTGTGAAACAGGATCATGGATAAGTTGAGCCAGGATAACCAACATATCCTGGCTTAATCCCTTCTCCTAGTTTTGTGAAATAGGCTCCAGAAGTCTGTGCCTCATCACCCACTTCCTGTCTGACAACTGGCTCCTCCTGGGCCCCGCCCCGCTCCAGTGTCAGACAGCAAACCAGCTAAAGTTTGATTGACAGCTAGATGACCGTGTTATCTGGGGGGGCAGGACACTTGT